>NW_015173134.1:853682-865766 GCF_001447785.1 Gekko japonicus
TGAACCGTGGCATACCAGATCAGTTCACTTGGTGTGCAGGGCTCCACTAGGATTGCCAGGCATGGACCGATGACGGAAGGGTGGGGATATGGTGGAGCCCAGCAGCGATGGTGTGATGTCACTTCAGGGGAAAACCTGGAAGTGACATCATGCCTCTCTAAGAATCACCAGAAACTCTATGGTAAAATGACAAGTGTTTCTGGTGGTTCCTAGAGAGGACTGATGTCACTTCGAGGTTTTCCCCAGAAGTAACATCACGCTGTTGCTGATGGTGATTTTTTAAATTTTTATTTCCTCCCACCAGCTGCAGCAGAGGTAGTGGCAGGAAATGAGAGCCAGGGGTGGGAAATTCCCTACCCCCAGGCTGTAGGCTAGCAAGCTCATTCTCCATCCAGAGCCTACAGTGAGCCCTAATGGTCCCAGCAACACCGTTGGGGCTCAACTTGCTCTTAGTAAGTCTTATTAAGTAGAACTCTTATTTCTCCCTAGCCCATATTTTGTTTACTGGAATACCAATGTCTTTACACAGAGATATGGCAGAGATTCTGGCATTTAGGCCAAAACATTTGTCTGTCCCTAATACAGATCTCTCTTTAACAATACACCTTATCTTACTTATAGAGAATGAATACAGAGAATGAATAATGGATAGCCCACAGTTGGTTACTACTTTGATGTGCTTTCCTTATTGCTATTGTTAGGCTGAGCATTTTGCAAGCAATAAACTGCTATATCTGTAAAACACCAAAACTTTAAGGCCCACTAGCCCACGTAATTTCATGAGATCAAATGAATAACAGTCTTCTTTATGAGAAAAAACAGTATCCAGAGATAAATCTGCATATTAGGAGACTAACCTGGGGGGAAAGTTAGCCAGTTTGATTCCTTAATGAAAGAAACTTTACTGTGGCTATATCAGTTGGACGTGTTTATAAGTAACCCATCCATTTTAGTGCCCCCAAGCAATGCTTCTTAAATACAATCTCTTACGTAAAACTTTCCATGTTTTGAACAAAGGCCCCATGGACACTTAACAGCATAAACTCTGGGAACTGCAAGGTAATTTGAATTTCTCCTGACTCATTAGCTGCCAGACCTGCCTTTTTGCCAGGGCTTTTGAGGGGGTCGGAATATCAGGAATCTTTTAAGGGGAGGGGATTTGGGGCTTGTTATTTTATCTTTGATTATAGCTAAGAGTGTTCTAACTATTATTATAAGTCACCTTGAACCAAGAGGAAAGGCGGGATATAAATGTTTTAATAAATAACAGCCCAGAGGAATAAAAACATGTTGATAATGCAAATGTGTGCATACTCAAAAGCTTTATAGCAGAAACAACATAAGGCAAGCCTCTCAGCTGTTGTTTCTCTTTTTCTCCCTCTCATTTGCAATTTGGTAAGCCTAGCTACATGTGGGAAAGGAGGGAAGGAGGTATTAAGTACTTGGCTACACACACACATAGAACATGATGCTATAATTGACTTTATTGGAAACCAAAAGATTAAGCTACTAGCAAAACTAGAGAACAACTGCTGACAGACAGTTAGGCCTAGATAGCCTTCCAAATTCTCCACTCCCTGCTCCAGTTTCCCATCCTTAAAAAACTGAAGAGTGTGGGGAAAGACTCCATAGCAATACTCCAAGAATTTCTTTTGAAGGGTTAGGGTTGCCAAGTCTTGTCAAGGCTGTAGTTTAAACTGCCTTCCCTTCCCTTCAAGGGGAGGCTTGCTTGGGTTCCCCGCAGCCGCGAGGCGCCCGGGCAAGCCAAGGGAAGGCATAGCGGCATGGCCTAATATGCTAATGAGCTGTGCTGTCAGGGGTGCAGCCTAATATGCTAATGAGTTTCTGCTGTTGGGTGTGACCTATTATGCTAATGAGCTCCTGCTGGGCTTTTTCTAAAAAAAGAAAAGCCCTGGTATCAGGTAAAAGATTTTCTTCATGTTGGAGTTTACTTGATCTATTTATGTTGCCTGGTTGGTTTGATCTTACTGTGTGCATGTGTGTGTTTCTCCTTCCCCTGATCAGAAGTAAGTGAGGTTAGTTATTTTTGTCCTGCTGAGATGTTGCCTGTATAATGACAAGTTTCCAGGCACTTTTGCTGATCTTAATCACTTGGAGCCCTGAGAAAATAGCCAGGGATGGAATGATTTCTGTCCATGTAAGGTAACTTTCTCACCTCCCCCTCCTGCTGCACCCCAAAATGCCCAGATGCTTCCCCTAGGGGGGCAGGGGAACCCCAGGAACACCATCAGGGGTTAGTGGGAGATCTGCAGCAAGAGGGGGAAATAAAAAATACCAGTAGGATCCAAACCCCCTTTTTATTGTCACATTGATTACCTGATATCTGGGTTTTTTTAAAGTCACCTTGGAAAGAAACATTTGTTTAAAAAAATCAAAATAATGGGCTTACTCCCTTGTGTGGGATGCAGCCTTAAGTCCCATTGACACCAATTAGATTTAGCTCTCGGGTTCAAACCCCCACTTTGCCATGGAAGACTGCTGGGTAACCATGGGCTGGTCACACAATCTCTGCCTAACTGACCTCACTGGGGTGTTTTGAGGATAAAATCAAGGAGAGGAGAACAATGTAAGCCATTCCGTGTCCCCAGTGGGGAGAAAGGCTGAGTAGAAATGAAGGAGTTCAGTTCTGTTTCAGGAACTCTTAATGGCATAGAGTGTAATAAAATGCAGAAACAGTCTTACATAAATAAAAACAACATGGGAGTAATACAGTCCAGTTAAGGTGATAAAACAGTGTCAAATAATAACAATGCATAAGAGCAAAATTAATCAAGTATTCTCTGCTTTAGCCTTAGCAACAGGTTTCTAAGAAATGAAGTAAATAAACAAACAAATAAGGTAAGGATCAGGAGATTAGACTTGCAGGCTTTGGACTTCAGTTGATGTTTCCCTTTTATTGCTTATCTGATATACTACACAGATTCTTCACATAAAATAACAAACATGACATTAAAGAAATATAAAGTCCATGTAAATGATATTAAGAAAATCCAGTCGCTTCTTGAAGACTTTTTTTTTTGAAATTTACAAAAGTACAGTTTTATAAGTTTTTACTTCTTTCACCTGGTGCTAGTGGGGTGTGTGTGTTTGGTGTAGTGGTTAAGTGTGCGGACTCTAATCTGGGAGAACAGGGTTTGATTCCGCACTCCTCCACTTGCACCTGGCTGGATGACCTTGGGCAAGCCATAGTTCTGATAAGAGCTGTTCTTGAAAAAGAGCAGTTTCTGTCAAGAGCTCTCTCAGCCCCACCTACCTCACAGGGTGTCTGTTGGTGAAAGGGAAAGAAGTTTGTAAGCCACTCTGAGACTCCTTTGGGTAGTGAAGGGCGGGGTATAAATCCAATCTCTTCTTCTTATCCAAAAATGGCTTTGAACCCCCTTAAATGGGTGGAGGGTCAAAAGATGGGGCATAAATAATCAAAGTCAGTGTGGTGTAGTGGTTAAGAGTGGTAGATTCTAATCTGAGGAACTGGGTTTGATTCCCTCCTCCTCCTCCACACAAAGCCTGCTAGGTGACCTTGGGCAAGTCACAGTTCTCTCAGAACTCTCTCAGCCCCACTTACCTCACAAGGTGCCTGTTGCGGGGAGAGGAAAGGAAGGCAATTTTAAGCCACTTTCTACCTTAAGGTAGAAAAAAACCCAAGGTATACAAACCAATGCTTTTAAATAAATAGTCTTATTAGGCCCCTGCCATACGGCAGGGAAACCACGAAGCAAAAGTGCGGCTAATAGAGCCGCTCCAACGTTGAGACGCTGTGGCGGGATCCCACGGATCCCCTGGCCGCAGCGCCTCTTCTCCCCGGCAAGAGCAGACGCCGGGGAGGATGAGCCCGATGGGAGGGGGAGGCTGCCGAACTGCGCATGCCCGAGCATGCGCAGTACGGCCGGGGGCTGGGATGCGGCGGCGCAAGGACGCGCTGCCGATCCCACGGCCGGCTTGGGGCGCTCCAGACGGCTGCAACCACCTAGATAGGTGGTTCGTTTTTGCAGCGGGGTAGCGCCATTTGGGCCGGATCAGGGACGGAGACGGCACGCTCCCCAGATGTTGCGGTGGGATCGCGTCCGTTTGCTCCGCCCCTGTTCCGTCCCACTCCCGTCCCAAATGGGCCCGTATGAACGGGGCCTTAAAGGTGCAGCTAGTTTGCCTTGATATTATTTTCTGTAAAGACAACCATGCTTAAATAATTCTGTGTAAAAACATATGAGATATTAGACTAAAAAGCATGGGTAATCACCAACTCATTTATGAAGTTTGTAATCAATGTTGTTTAGCTCGGGGACTGTAGCCATCACTCAGCCTCCATGTCTGTCTGTCTGTTTGTTTATCTAGCCATCTTAGTTTGCCTTTGTACAGCCCTGGGAAAAACCTGCCAATCCTTTTCAAACAAAAGCTTAAACAGAATGGATGATCCCTGCACGTTAGTGACCAATACTTGTAATCACATTCTTCAGAGAGATGATCATATTCTTCAGCAGTGACCCAGGTGCACTTCCCTGGTTTTACTAGCAGTAATCCATTTTCTTGGGCTTTCTTGTGCCTTTATGATGAGCCAAACTTCATATCAGTTGATGCTCTTTGTTATGGCTTTGTGTCCTCTAGTCTATAAGAATTCGGCTTGTATTACGTTTACCCCTTTCCACAAAAAAGGCTGGGTGCTCTTTTGTCTGACACTGGTTGTCTCTGACAGCCAGGTTTATGCGGTATTGACTGATTGGTCTGCTTACCCTTCAGAATCAATTTGCAGGGGGATCTCTGAAACTAATTTTTTTCCCCAAAACAGAAAAGGCTCTTTCCAGTTTCAACCAATATAACAGCCCAGTCCAGCTCTGTTTCTGTTTTTCTCAATGGAAAGGCAGGGGCCCTGTGACCCCTGTGTGCCATAGCAAGTTGAACGTATGCACATGGATCTAAACAAGTGGTGGGGGCTATCATGGCCAGTTTGGGATTTGGCCACCCACCTTCTCTAAAGATATGATCAGCAGTAGCAAAGCTCACACTGCCAACCATGTTCGCAGACTCAGGTGAGGTAGCCATGTTGGTCTGAAGTAGCAGAACAAAGTTTGAGTCCAGCGGCACCTTTAAGACGAACAAAGTTTTTATTCAAGGTGTGTGCCTTGCACACGAAAGCTTATACCTTGAATAAAACTTTCCTGTTCTTAAAGGTGCCCCTGGACTCAAATTTTGTTCAACCGTGTTAGCAGTCCAACAGCAGGAACTTGTATCACCTGTGCACTGTCCAGCAATGGGAGTGGCATGCATAGTATCCATAATGCCTGATCTCTAAGGGGTGTAATCTTATGCATATTAACTTGGGAGCTCACCCCACTGAACACAAAGTAAACATGGATAGAAGTGGGCTTTATGTGGGTATAGTGCCCATCAAAGGCAACTGCACACACAGCATCACGTGCACACATGGAACCTCCTCTGTGAGGGCTGTAATCCTATGCATACCAACTTGGAAGTGTGCCCTGTTGAACACAGAGTAAAGGTGCACCGATTTGGGCTGTATGTATCCCATGTGTCACCAGACTGGAGTGATGGTGTTAGGGCCGGAGTCAACATACTCTCAGGTGGGGCAGCTTCCAGGGCCTGGGGCTTCTGGCAGGAACTGCTGTTGATGACCGTCCCCCCCACATGCCATTTCCCTGCCTGCTCACTTGTGAGTGCTCTGCCACCTGTGCATCCAGCTGCACACACTGTCCAGCTCCATCAGGGAAAGGGCTGTGGGCAGTGCAGATAGTTGTAAGCATGGGCAGTGGGAGGGCATCTGGGCAGGGCAGGAGGCACAGGCAGGAAGTGAGACAGATGGGGTGGGTGGGTAGTAAGGGGGCCCCTGTCGGTTGTCTGCCCAGGACCCCCCCCCCCAAATCTGGAACCAGCCCTGGTCCTAAACAACATTATGTTGAGATGACAACTTGACAGCAATGTTTGCCAACTGCTGCTTTGCAAAGTTACTTAGCATATCAGGATAAATCCCACCCCCTTTCAGCAGTCCCCTATATAGCAAGATGCTCCACTGCTGCAGAGGAGTGGTCCTTAGCCATCATCTGCTTCTCTGCTTTTACTCAGCCCTAAGCAACATTCGGAGCTGTGGTGGCTTAAGTGGTTAAGACGCTGAATTGCAGGCTGTGGAAGGTCGGTAGTTCAGCAGTTTGAGACCCGAGTGTGCCGCATGATGGAGTGAGCTCCCGTCTCTAGTTCCAGCTCCTGCCAACCTAGCAGTTCGAAAGCAAGAAATTGCAAGTAAATAAATAGGTACCGCTTCAGTGGGAAGGTAACAGCGTTCCATGCGCCTTGGTGTTTAGTCATGCCGGCCACATGACCACGGAAACGTCTTCGGACAGCGCTGGCTCTTCGGCTTTGAAACGGAGATGAGCACCGCAACCCTAGAGTCGGACTCGACTGGCTTTCGAGCAAGGGAACCTTTAACTTTTTTAAGCAACACTCAGGTGGAAGTCATCCTATTGTACATTGATGGTGTTTGTCATCATGACTGGCTGCCTTGACTGAATCTGTTTTTACTGTTTGGTCGGTCCCTTTCCATATGCCATTAATCCATCTCCCCTGCTGAAGCCGGTGAGTGATGTTTCTTTGAATCCAGGCTCTGCTGGACCAAGTTTCCATTGAGTGTTTAATTCGATTTCTGTCCATCTATTTTCTTTTCTTGCGCTCTATCGACCTGTCATTCGACTCTCAAGAAGGTGACGGTTCCATCTAATTTTTCCTCTGAGACTTGGATTACAGCACCTCTTTCTTTGGATTTTTATATTTCCCTCGTTCACATTGTTGCATGGTCCCCTTGGTCCCATGAACAATGGCTTTCTTTTTTTGTTACAATAGTCTCATGTTCTTATTCTACGTGTTTTCAATATTCAGATCAATCAGTCTGATGATTAGAAGGTTCAGTCTTCTTGGATTCACTCTGCAGATCATGCTTTGGATATGATACATTTTTGGTGTTCACCTCTTGGTTTTATTAATTCACCTTTTTCACTGGTGAATCACTACTTGTCTCTTTTGCATTTTACATTGTGTGATCTCCTTAGAAATGTTATTCCTTTTTTCTTCACAATTACCTCCTTTACTTTCCCATTCATCACTCCTTCATTGCCAGAGAATCTGTTTCACTATTTAACTCTGCAATTGATTTCCCTGCTGTTCTCTCTCTACATTCACATTGCCTTTCTCCACGTTTTCTTCTTCATGGTGTTCACTTTGTTCTTGTGCTTGGGTTGCTGAGCATTAATAGGGGCAAAGTCTCAAGGGATCATTGATTTCATACACCATAAGTTTACAATTGCTTCATTTTTGTCTGGCATCCTATCTGCTAAACAATCTTACTTTTCCAACATTGATTCCTTTTCACTGTTTTTCTTGACATCTCTCTTCCTTGTTACCTCTTCTACTTTTTCCTTGTTACATCTTCTACTCCTCCGTTCCCCCATTCTTGATGGGTTTCTGCTCAGTTATTTTTTCATGATACAGCAATTACTGTTCATTTCTCTGTTCTTGTTACTCAGTATTCTATAGATTCTCTCTGTGTCTGTCTATATATACACACATACACAGACTCTATCTATCTATCTATCTATCTATCTATCTATCTATCTATCTATCTATCTATCTATCTATCTATCTATCTATCTATCTATCTATCTATCTATCTATCTATCTATCTATCTATCTATCTATCTATCTATCTATCTATCTATCTATCTATCTATCTATCTATCTATCTATCTATCATCTATCTCTATCATCTATCTATCTCTATCATCTATCTATCTATCATCTATCTATCTTCTAAACATTCTCTTTCTTTTTTTGTCCTTTCTATACCATTTCTTTGGATGGTCTTTTCATTCTTCTGGTTCCATCCAAAAATACTAGTTTATTTTTTAATATTTAATATTTATTCAGAAACGTCTCTCCAAAGCCCTGCCAGCAAAGTAAAAACTAAACAATAAACAAAACAATAAAATTGTAGAAACAACAACATAAGAAATTATGAATAATTAAGAAATCATAAACAAAAAAATGGCACAAAACATTCAGCAGCCTGAAACAATATTCAGAAAACAGTACTCAAGCTAGAAGCAGACCGTAAAAAACAGCTTTAAAAAGATGGAACCTGTCAGTTAAAAACTGAGGTCAAAAGAAGCATTTTGGTCCTGAATGACAGTAAGGTTGATTCCAGGTGAGCTTCAAGGTGGAGGACATTCCAGAGATGAGGTGCCACCATGGAAAAAGCCCTGTATCAAGTCACCATCCACAAGGAGGGGAGCAGAAGGCAGGGCTTGAGAAGAGGATATTAACTGGTGGGCTGGACAATACAGAAGGAGGCAGTCCTTCTATAATTGATTTTACCTGTGCTACTGATTCTATTCTTTCATTTCTTCCGGAAGAGTGGAGGTGAGCAAGTCACACTTCATGGGCAGAAATGGTTCTATCCATGGAAATGCTATGCTGGATCCAAGCCTGTTTACCATTCAACAATAATAATCTGCCTTTTGTAATTAATTTGTCTAAGTGCCCATATTCTATTCTCTTGATCTATTCAGTTGCTTTCAATACACTGGGACATTTTATTCCTTATGAAATAATGTTTTTCCTGAATGGCCTTGTGGCTTGTTTGTCATCTTATGTTGCTAAATATATTTATTGTGGTTCTGCTACCAGTTTGTCCGTTACGTCCTCCCACTGCCAGCCAATTGGGGTTCCTCAAAGTTCTGTTCTTGGCCTTTGCCTCTCAGTTATTATTACCATCTTGCAGATTTTTCCATTCAGTCTTTTGGCATTCAGGATTATCTGATGGTATTCAGCTGTTCTCTGATCTGTCATCTTCTTTTGTTGATCTTTCATCTGGTCTCCTTGCTTTTTCTTTCCTCATGGCTGCCTGCTTGATCTTTGAAGTTAAATCTTTCAAAGAAAGAATCTCTTATTTTTCCTCCAGTCTCTTCCCTTCCCATTCCTTCTATTTCTTTGACTAGTGCTGATGTTATCATTCTCCTTTTCCTCAAGCTAACAATCTTGGTATTATTTTTCTTCTGAGATTATATCATTATCAAAGTCATCGTCAGTTGCCAGCTAAAATTCATGCTCTTTAATGCTGATTCTGCCCATACTTTGGACTGTTCTCTTATTCTGTGCCAACATATTGGATTATTGTGATAATGTTTTTATTGGTCTTCTTGATTCCCACTTGGAACTTCTGGTTTCTCTTTGGAATCCCATCACCTGCCTTATTTTTTTCCTGCGCACAAATAATTGATTTCTCCTCACCGGTTACTTTATAAAAGATGTATTCTATACCTTCTGCTCATTTTTCATCTCTGATTTCCACTGTTTACTTCTGCTCATACAAGGGGGAGAGAGATTCACAAATTTCCTCCTTCCATGGCATTCTTCTGACTTTCCCCTCATGCTGTTCTTGAGGGTCCCTGTCCCCCTGGAGCAGTCTGGGATGCAGCAGAAAGGGGGGGGTAGAGAAGTCATGCTCCTCTGACAGAAATACTTCAGTCTGCAGACATTTTCAGAAGAATCCACTCTCATTTTTACATTCTTCTGGTCCTCAGTTGCTTTTTAATGCTGTACTTCTTCCTTCACTTCACATCTTTCCCCCCTCATTCTTCCATTTTTGAAACTCCTTACCAAATGGTATTAGTTGGTTTTTAAAAAATAATCTTAACATTAATTTTGATTTATGGAAGATAGACAGTGAAATATAGCGGTCAGAGTGTAAGACTAGGCCCTAGGTAGGACACCTGGGTTCAAAACTCCACTCAGCCAGAAGGCTCACTGAATGTGTCAGCCTAGCCTACCTTGCACTTGAAGGCAAAGGGGAGGTGTGACCCATGTATGCTGCTCTGAACATCATGGAGGAAGGGTGGGATAAAAAAAAATAGATATACACACATAGATAGATTTGTTTAGAGACTGAGCTGTGAATTAGAAAGTTGCAGCCAGCCTCAGCATCCCCCCAGATGATGATGATGATGGGCTGAAATCCTAAGAAAACTTTCCTGGAGGTATGTTGGATCCCCAAGCATCGAGAATAAATCCACGTTTTAAGAAAAGCAAAATTTATTTCAAAGCGTTGACGACATACTCAAACACGTTCTTTGTTAGAACTGGGGATACACAGTTAGATCAAGCATAATAAAGGAACTTCAAAGAGATACAGGTCCAATGAATAACTTTCCCGCTGGCGGGCTAATGGAACGGTTGCGCGCCCAGTCCATGGGAACCAGGCAGGATATTAGACATAACACAGGTGCAGTAGTCATGGGAAAAGCAATAGCCAAGCATTACAGCATCTTCTCCCCCACACAACCTCCAGCAGTTATCTTTTGCATTCCAACGCAGGAGTAGGATGATAGAAACCAAGCCGGGTGCAACAGGGAAAGAATATGTACACAGAGGTCACAGAAAACAGAATGGCAGCTTGCTGAATAAAATGGGACTTATTTCTGAGTAGACCTGCTTAAGATTGCTCCCTTAATTAACTTATAGACAGGCTGTAAAGGGTTACAGCAAGATATGGGCTTGTGATTTGCTTGCCTGCAGTGGGTAAACCCCCACTCTCAATCCCAATCCACTGACCTTGAGAAACCAACTTCAGAAGAGCTTTAACTTTGGCCAATATGAATTCTCTTCCGTCAGCGATCTTGGACGGTAGATATTAAAAAGTGCCATATACAAATAGACAGGGGTCATTTGGGGGGGACGCGGGGGGACGCCATCCCCCCGGGTGAGGTGCGGGAGGGTGGGGCCTGGAGCTCCCTGCTGGTGCCCGCTGGAGGTCGCCGCCGGCTGTGGGGAGGACACACTTCCGGTGATGTCAGGGGGTGTGGCATATGCTAATGAGTTATGCTAATGAGTCCCCCTAGCTCTTTTTCTACGAAATGACCCCTGCAAATAGAATATGTAGATGCTCATCTGATAAAGTTGAAAGTATTGAACATATGATTATGGAGTGTCCTATATTTAACGAGTTGAGGGCCAGTTTAATTACTCCTTTATTTGTGGTTGCCAGCATCCAGGTGGGGCCTGGAGATCTCCTGCTCTTACAACTGATCCCCAGCTGACAGAGATCAGCTCCCCTGGAAAAAATAGCTGCTTTGAAGGATGGACTCTATGGCATTGTACCATACTGAGGCCTCTCCCCTCCCCAAACCCTGCCCCATCTTGGATCCACCCCCTAAGTCTCCAGGTATTTTTTAACCCAGAACTGGCAACCCTACCTTTACTCCAAATGATGAAAAGGTCTAATGAGGCACTTGATAGTACAAGGGCACAGGTGATGTGGTTATTATCAGATACAAATGATTCTGTTACTCTGTCTTTAGCAAAAAATTTAGGGGCAATAATTGAAAAGTATGCAGACGGAGAGTGATTTCAGCTAAGCATACCTTTATTTAGTTCAGGACAAAGACGAAGGGACCAGCTCGCAGGCTGGTTATATAGGTTCAGAAAACCCGCCACCAAGTACACCTAAACACACCCCCTACTCCCGATAGGCTATTTACAGTAACCGGGCGACCATTGGTCTCCCGGCTGAGAAGCTGGCCCTTTGATTGGGCCGGCTAGGATCCTACGGACCCATTGTCTTTGGACATGAAGCTATTGAAGAGTTGTGCCTGGCCAGCCCGGGCAAGTCCGGGCATGTCAGGCTGAATACATTACACCCCTCCCCCCTTGGTTCAGAAGGCACCCCCAGACGAAGTCCTTCAAGTAGGCGGGTGGCTTCTTGGGGCGCGTCGAGCGTCGGGGCCCCGGGGTAGCGATGGGTTCGGTCTCGGGGGCCCTGGGAGCCGAGGGGCCTGGGGCCGACGAGGGCGCCGAGGAGGCAGGACAGGCTGGCACCACGGTGTGAGGTGCCTCGGGTTCCTCACGGAGAGGCGGCTGTGGATCCGGTGCCGGGAGTGGGGCCGATGTGGCAGGCTCTGGGTCCTCGTCCGGATCCTCAGGGTCCAGCTGTAGCGTGCGACGGCGCAGCTGATCTATGTGCCGGTGGAGGATCTGGCCATCCTCGCTGGAGACCTCGTACGAACGGGGGCC
>NW_015173134.1:866798-894454 GCF_001447785.1 Gekko japonicus
AGGGGCAGGCGGCTCAGTGCGTCGGCGTGGCCCATCGCCTTTCCGGGCCGATGGACGAGGTCGTACGCATACCCCGCCAGGAAGATGGACCAGCGTAGCACCCTGGGCGAGGTTATCTGCGGTGTCTGCCGGTCGGGTGCGAGGAGGCCCAGCAGGGGCCGTACAAGTAGTGGTGAAATTTTTTCACCCCTGCCACGATTGCCAACGCCTCCTTGTCGATCTGCGCGTAGTTGCGCTCGGCCGACGACAGTGTCCGCGAGTAGTAGGCCACCGGGACCTCGCGACCATCCGGTAGTCTGTGCCCCAGGACCGCCCCGACCCCATAGGGGGAAGCGTCGCACGCCAGTACCACGGGAAGGGCCTCGTCAAAATGGGCGAGGACCGCATTAGAGACCAGGAGGTCCTTTATTGTTTGGAAAGCTGCGTCGTGTGGTGGCCCCCAGGCCCATTGCGCCGACTTGTCGAGGAGGCGGTGGAGCGGCTCCGCGACGGCCGCCTTCAGGGGCAAAAAGGAGTGGTAGAAGTTCACCAGGCCTAGGAACGCCTGTAGCTCCGTTTTGGACTTCGGGGCCGGGGCGTGTGTGATGGCTTCTACCTTGTCCTGGGAGGGGTGCAGGCCGGCGGCGTCCACCGCGAAGCCCAGAAACTCCACCCGCGGCACCCCCAGTAGGCACTTCTCCCGTTTCACCTTGAGGCCCGCCGCGTCGAAGCGTTGTAAAACGGCCCTCAGACGGTCTGCGAAGGACGAGGGGTCTGGCGCGGCGATCAGCACGTCGTCTAGAAACGGCTGAACTCCGGGGATGCCTTTAAGGAGGGAATCCATAAAAGATTGAAAGATCCCCGGCGCGACTGAGACCCCGAACTGGAGGCGGTGCACCTTGAAGGCCCCTTTGTGGGTCGCAATGGTCTGTGCCTCGGCCGTGGCGGCGTCCACCGGTAGCTGCTGGTACGCCTGGGCCAAGTCCAGTTTGCCGAACACCCGAGCCCCTGCCAGGGCTGCCAGCACTTGGCTTACTACCGGCACCGGGTACGCGTGGGGCTGCAGGGCTTTGTTTATGGTGCATTTATAGTCCGCGCAGATGCGGACGTCCCCGTTCGGCTTGAGTGGTGTGACAATGGGGGTCTCCCACCGGGCCGACGCCACCGGTTCTAGCACGCCTTGCTCAACTAGGCGATCGAGCTCGGCCTCCACCTTCGGCCTCATGGAGATCGGGGGCAGCCGGGCCCTGATGCGGATGGGGCGTATCGCGGGGTCTAGGTCCAGGGAAATGGCAGGGCCCGTGTACCGCCCCAGGGTCCCATCGAAGATGCGGGGAAATTCTGCGCACACCGCCCCGAAATCCTGCGCTCCAACCTGGTTGATGCCCGTAACGGAGAGCCCCAGGGCCTTGAACCAGGCCAGTCCCAACAAGCTGGAGAGGGGCCGGTCCACAACCAGTAGGTCCAGTTGGCCCTTGAAACCCTGAAACTGGACCCGGAACTTGCCCCAGCCCACCACCGCCACGGGGTTTTTGTTAAAGTCCCGTAACCGGAAACCCCGTGACTTCTGTAGTGGTGGCCCCCCCCGAGGACACAGTGCACGGAGCGTGTCCGCGGATATTATGGAGTAGGTCGACCCGGTGTCGATCTCCATGGTGCAGGGGGCTCCCTCTATGAGGACCGTCACATGCATTTTATTTGGGCCGTCGGGGGGCAGGTTACAGACCTGGTGCTGTGGAAAGTGGGACGACACGGTGTGGAGCTCCAGGGGCAGTTCCGCGGTGGTCTGGTGGGTGGCCGATCTCGGTCGTTGTCCCTTGGACCGGCAGACCTTGGCGATGTGTCCTGCCTTGTTGCAGGAACGGCAGACCGCATTCCGGAAACGGCACGACCTGCGTTCGTGATCCTCCCCGCAGCTGGCGCACTGACTTGGAGACGGGGCCTTGGAGGTCCTGGAGGATACGTGTTTTGATCGCTGCTGAGTCCGCTGTCGGAGTTGTAGGACTTCCTCTTGGTCCGAGACGTCGGAGCCGCTGCTCACTTGGGTACGGTGGACCGCCTTGGCGCGGCGGTCTTGTCGCGCTTGTTCGTATGCTGAGGCCTCCCGGATGGCCTTGTCCAGGCTCAGATCGTTCTGGCTCACCAGTTTCCTCTGCAGCTTCGGCTCCCGGAGTCCGACGAGGAACTGGTTCAGGAGGGTATCGTCGAGGCTGGGGAAGGAGCATCGGGTCGCCAGGCTCCGCAGCGCCGCCAGAAAATCGGAGGTGGTTTCGCCGGAGGCCTGAACTCTTGCGAAGAAGTCCAACCGCTCCACGTACTTCGTGGGTTTGGGAGCCAGGTGGTCGGTCAGGGCCTGGACTAAGGAGCTGTATGACTCGTCCTTCGTTAGTTTGGGCGAGATTAAGTCCTTGAGGAGCCGATGGGTCTGGATTCCGCAGTGGCTCAGCAGGTAAGCCTTCTTCATCGCGTCATCCACCACCTTGTGGATGGTGAAGCGGCTCTCCAGCGTGTCCAGCCAGGTGTCCCACAGCGAGGGCTGGGAGAGATCGAAAGCGGGCAGGCTTTCAGTTGCGGTCGCGGTCGCCATTGTGTTGCAGCCACGTGGTGGGGTGGCCTCTGGAACGGCGATGGCGTCGGGAGCGTTGTGGAGGCCGCTGCTGCTCTCGGGGTCAGCAGGGAGCGAAGCGGAGCCGGGAGCTGCGCGATGAGCGGTTGCCGGAGAGCTGGGAAGCGAAGCGGCGCGGTTCCCGGAGGTCTCGGCGTCGGGGCTCGGTGCGGTGCTCGTGTTGGCGTCCGGGTCTTTGTTCATGGGGTCGTGGATCCCACCTTCGTCGCCAGTGAAAAGTATGCAGACGGAGAGTGATTTCAGCTAAGCATACCTTTATTTAGTTCAGGACAAAGGCGAAGGGACCAGCTCGCAGGCTGGTTATATATGTTCAGAAAACCCGCCACCAAGTACACCTAAACACACCCCCTACTCCCGATAGGCTATTTACAGTAACCGGGCGACCATTGGTCTCCCGGCTGAGAAGCTGGCCCTTTGATTGGGCCAGCTAGGATCCTACGGACCCATTGTCTTTGGACATGAAGCTATTGAAGAGTTGTGCCTGGCCAGCCCGGGCAAGTCCGGGCATGTCAGGCTGAATACATTACAATAATCAAACATCAGAAGAAGAACATCAAGGCCTTATTTTATTTTGTTAGTTTATTTTCTGCTCAAGGCTATAGATGTATGAAGAAAGACGATAGACAGACAGACATACAGATGATAGATAGACAGATAGACCTGGAGAAACTGAGGAGCAGGAGAAAAAATGGCTGGAAAATGGCCTCCATAGTAATGCTCTAGGAACTTCCTCAGGAGTGTATGAATCTTTACCATGGAGATTAGGGGAATTCTTCAGAGTGTCATTCAGAAGTGACATCACATCTTCCTCAAAAACCATCCTCCCCAGGCACTGTCCTCCAAATATCCTAGTATTTGCTAAGACAGTGCTGATAACTCTAACAAGACAATGGACTGGATCCGGACAAAATTTTCCAGTAGCGGAATGAAACTTTCCTGCCTCTCTCTACAGCCCAGTGATCTCCATGGACTGCTACTCCTGAAGAATGAGGGACCCTTAGAACAACATGAGAAATGGGGAATCAGAAACTGCCAATGTAGTCAGGATTCAACCTAATGTTTGTGAAGTCCTTTAAACACCTGGAAGAACTATATAACTCCTAGATATTATTAGGGGTTCCCCTTGAAGAGTGTTTGGAAGCTGCAGCTATTGCAGAATGCTATGGCTAGGCTACTGGTCAGGATCATTTATCAGGAACATGTGACTCTGGTATTACAGCAATTATGCTGGCTACTGAGCCACTCCCTCCCAAGTCCAATTCAAGGTGTTGGTTTTGACCTTTAAAGCCCTGGGGTATCTGAAGGACTTTCTTCTCCCATGTGATCCTGCCTTGGAATTAAGATCAAGGGACAGGCCCTTCTGACTGTCCCATCTAGGGATGGGCACAAACCGGCTCATAAACTAAAGTTTGTGATTAATTTTGGCCAGCTCGTGGTTCATAAATGAAGTTTGTGGCAGGGCAACTGCCACAAACTTTCTATGAACTTTCAAGCTGTTCATGGAGATTCATGCCAATTTGTGAGCAGATACATTTTCAGACAGACTGTCTCTGCTCAATCAAAATGTTTACGAAACTTCAAAGCAATAACTCCTTTTATGGATCAAAAACTGGCTAATTAATAGAAAAAAGAGAATGAGTGGAGGGTGGTAAGCAGTGGGGTACCGCAGGGATCAGTACTTGGTCCACTGCTTTTTAACTTGTTCATTAATGATTTGGAGTTGGGAGTAAGCAGTGAAGTGGCTAAATTTGCAGATGATACAAAGTTGTTCAGGGTGGTGAAAACCAGTGAGGATTGTGAGGCACTCCAAAGGGATCTGTCAAAGTTGGGCGAGTGGGCGTCAACATGGCAAATGGGGTTCAATGTGGCCAAGTGCAAGGTGATGCACATTGGAGCCAAAAATCCTAAATATAAATACACATTGATGGGGTCTGAACTGGCAGAGACAGATCAAGAGAGAGATCTTGGAGTTGTAGTAGATAACTCACTGAAAATGTCGAGACAGTGTGTGACTGCAATAAAGAAGGCCAATGCTATGCTGGGGATTATTAGGAAGGGTATTGAAAACAGATCAGCCAATATAATAATGCCCCTATATAAATCAATGGTGAGACCTCATTTGGAATACTGTGTGCAGTTCTGGGCACCACACCTTAAAAAGGATATTATAGCTTTGGAAAAAGTGCAGAAAAGGGCAACTCGAATGATAAAAGGGTTGGAACACTTTCCCTATGAGGAAAGGTTAAAGCGCTTAGGGCTCTTTAGCTTGGAGAAAAGACGACTGAGGGGTGACATGATCGAGGTTTATAAGATTATGCATGGGAAAGAGCAGGTAAAGAAAGAGGTACTTTTCTCCCTTTCTCACAATACAAGAACCCGTGGGCACTCCATGAAATTGCTGAGCGGTCGGGTTAGAACGGATAAAAGGAAGTACTTCTTCACCCAAAGAGTGATTAACACATGGAATTCACTGCCACAGGAAGTGGTGGGTGCTACAAGCATGGACGGCTTCAAAAGGGAATTAGATAAGCATATGGAGCAGAGGTCCATCAGTGGCTATTAGCCACAAGGTATAGCTAGGGGCTCTGGGGCAAGTGATGCTCTGTCTTCTTGGTGCTTGGGGGGGGGGTCAACAGTGGGAGGGCTTCTAATGTCCTGGCCCCACTGGTGGACCTCCTGATGGCACTGGTATTTCTGGCCACTGTGTGACACAGAGTGTTGGACTGGATGGGCCTTTGGCTTGATCCAACATTGGCGTCTCTTATGTTCTTAACTCAGAGGGCATGTAGAGGAGCATCCAGGGGAGGTCCCCTGTATTTCGATGTCTCTAGCTTACACAGGGTCCATTCTATACACTCCTGAACCTCTTGAACTTATGCCTGTCAAAATGTCCACATGTGACAGGCAGACATTTCCCCAGAAAGCACTTTCCTGGAGACACCTTCTTTGGGGGGCTATAACTCAGACCCCATAAATCCAATCCTCATCAAACTCAGAGGGCAGCTGGAGGAGAGTCAGTCAGAGAGTTCCTGTAAGTTTGGTGTCTCTAGCTTGCACATGATCCATTCTATACACCCCTGAACCTGCACCTGTCAAAATGATTGGATTTACAGGGTCTATTATGGCCCCCTATAGAAGGTGCCCCAGGAAAATAAATTCTGGGGAAATGACAGGTGGTAATTTCCCCAGAAAGCACTTTCCTGGGGACACCATCTGGGGGGGGGGGCATAACTCAGACCTCATAAATTCAATCCTCACCAAGCTTGGAGGGCAGCTGGAGGAGAGTCCGCTGGAGATCCTCAGTGAATCTGGTGTCTCTAGCATGCCGGGGGACATTCTACCACCTCACGAACCTTACCAGTTTGTGATATGGCTAAACGTTTGTGACAGTTCATCGTTTGCAAATGGGGCATGCCACAAACCAGCCACCAAACAGCCTTTTCTCAGTTCGTGCCCATCCCTAGTCCCAATCACAGAAAATTTTTTGGCGGGCACATGAGAGAGGGACTTTTCAGTGGCATCCCCATGATTATGGAACAACCTCCCCAAGAAGGTGCACCTGGACCCCTCATGAGAAGGCAGCTGAAGACGGTTTTACTTAGGACTATATTTGAATAAAGCAGTTCTAAATTGTGCTTCAAAATTTTGGTTTTATGTATTTTTATGTACTCTATTTTATGTATCTTATTTATATTGTGAACCGTCTTGAGTTCTGCAAGGAAGAAAGGTGGCTAATAAATGTTTAAAATAAATATATAAAATAAAATAATTATAGTGTCAGACCTGGTTTGGAGAGACCCAGTTACAAAACCCTCTGCTATGAAGCTCACTGGGTCACCTTAAGCCTGTTGGGATGACCTAATATGATCTTTCATTTATTTTTGTATGCTGTTATTGTCAATAGCTTTGTTCCACCTGTTTTTCTTGCTCATACTGATGGTTTGTTTCTTGTATTCAATTTGTACACAGTGTATAGGAAGACAACATTTATAAGCAGTTTATACATTCAACATATGTCATGTGATGTGCCTAAGGCAGAAGAAGCTGGAGCTGAATCCAAACAATATGAGGTAATGCTGGTTGGGAAGGGCTGATGCTTTACAGGAACTGGATCCACTAGTCCTGGATGCAGTAGCAGGATGCCAAACTGGTGCTTGGAGGTGCTCATGGTCCCAGACTTACTGCTGGGAAAGCAGATTGGCACAGTGGTCAAACATTCTTTCTGTCAGTAGCATCTGGTTCATCAACTCTCATCCCAACATTTAAAAGCCACAACTTTTGTGGCCTCAGAACCACATATCTGAAGAACTATCTCTCCCCATATGTCTCTGTGAGCTAACTGTGGTCCTCAGGCTGCCACTTTCTGGTTGTTCCCCCACTTAAGGTTGTCCACGTGACATCTGCTAGAGCCTGGTCCTTTTCAATATGGCCCCCACATTCTAGAGGGCTTACTGAAGATGGTGTCATCCTTAAAAGTTTTTAGGAGGCACTGTAAGGCCATTTTATTTGCTAGGGTTTTTACTAGGATTGCAGCCATATGAGGTGTGTGGACGGACAGACAGACAGAGACAAAGGGAATATGTAATACAAGGTAACACAAAATAACATGGAAATAAAGTCTCATGGCTTCAATTTATATTCATACAATTTATATTCATACAAAAGAATATAAGAAGAATACAAAACAAGAAGTCAAATAAGGACAAAGTACCAGTCTGGATTTCCTTGTTCACGTTAGGTATTTGAAGCCTGATTTAGAATACGGCAACACAACGGTCTCGGTTTTGATATTTGCTTGAGATCTTTCAAAAGGGGAAATTGTCACATTGATTAAAAGAAATGGAATAATCTCCTGTGATTGCAAAAGGGGATATGGATTCCCTTAAGAGGTGTTGAAAGTTCTGTGGGCACAAAGCCTCAACTCATGCAGTTTTAGGAGCAAGATGGAAGTAATGCATAAATTAGATTTTGGCTGGAGGCGACTTTCTCTGCATGTGTCACATATACCTCCAGGGATAAAGCTACCACATGTGTTTCAATATGCACTTATTTTTAGCCTTGGGTGTATTCTCAGTGAATCAAATGCACAGGGGACAAGTACCGGTTGTGACTGCATCCAGGGATAGTGCAGTACATTACTGCCAAAGAAAGTTAAGTCATGTGGCAAACACCTATTTTTCACTAGCAATGTGTATTATTTATGATGCCAGATGTAAGCAAAGAGAAAGCTTCATCAGATGGAAATATGGCACAGGACAAGTCAAAGAAAGGCTCAGAAGATATATGGCTGAGCTCCACAATGGTTTTCAGGCAGGTATCTACATTTTGATGATGTTAAACCTTCATATGCCCAGAGATAGGAGGAAAAGGGAGAGGGTTGCATCATCTCCTGTGCAGAATCCAAGGTTGGGTTTTTATCTCATTCTGTCTCCAAGAAGCTCAGGGCAACATACATAGTTCTCACCTCCCTCATTTAATTCTCACAACAGGCTTATGAACTTGGTTAGGCTGAGAGAAAGAGAAAGCAACTGGCTAAAGGCCATGAAGCACACATCATGGCTGAAAGGCAATTTGCACCACCTCTCCCAGCTTCTAGGCCAATAATCTAACCACTGCATCACACTGGCTGTCAAATATTCTAGATGGTGACTAAGAGAGAAAAGTTTTTGCCAAGACCACCAAGTGTGTGAGTGTGGTGGTGGGATGAGAACTGGCTATCTTGCAAAAGACCTATGAGATTCATAAGAATATAAGGAGAGAAGCCAATGTTGGATCAGGCCAATGGCCCATCCAGTCCAAAACTTTGTCACACAGTGGCCAAAAATACCAGGTGCCATCATGAGGTCCACCAGTGGGGCCAGGAAACCAGAAGCCCTCCCGCTGTTGCCCCCCCCCCAGCACCAAGAACAGGCTGTAAGTTTTCTATTTAAAACACATAGATAAGCACATAGTGACTAGTCAAAACATAAATAGTTGATGACCATATTTAAGTTTTACACAGAAATAGTCACCAACTGTACTACCAGCATCTCATAGTCTTTTGAGGCCCTTGCTGCACTCTCCTTTTAATCCACGCTCACCGTGGTGTCCTCCAAGCAATTCTGTTCTAAAATAGAATTCAACCTTCTTTTTATTCCAGTTCCACCCCTCCCCCCCCCATTCTGCATTACATTACCTCCTTTCAGTGCTCAGCCCGGTTTCAGCCCACTGTTGCCCCGGGGGTTTTAGATGCCATTTTGCTGCAAACTTAAATTGTGCTGCGAACTTCAATCACCTCGGAAACTGAGAAAATCCTGAGTGGCAAGCAAATGTGGAAAGGACCTAATTCTACTCTTTATGTTTTTTCCTCTATAACTGTGTGCAAGTGTGTGTGGGGGGGGATAAGACCTCTAGATGGAGATCTCCCGCTATTGCAACTGACTTCCAGACAACCGAGATCAGTCCCCCTGGAGAAATGGCCGCTTTGGAGGGTAAACTCTATGGCATTATACCCTGCTGAGACCCCTCCCTTCCCCAACCCCCCCCCCAAAAAAATCTTGTGGTACTTCCCAACCCAGAGCTGGAAACCCTAGTGGGGATCCACTTCAGCCACAGTTCATCGGGCCCTCCCCGCCTTCCATGGCTGCTTTTAAGGATCAAACAAGACAGGTAGTTTAATCCTTACTGAAGTCCAACTCCTAAACTCTTTTAACATCTTTTGAAACTAACCACCACATTGTTCTGTGAAAGATATTTTTAACACATCTTTCAATAATTTAGAGTGGATGCATTTGTAGATAGCTACTATGCCTTTTACATTTTCACCCTTGGACACTGAAGTAATAACACCACTCAAAGAAATATATGCATGCATTGATTAACAATGAGACACACAAACCATGTTCTGAGTGTCCATGGGGAGGGCATTAGTGCACCTTTGATGCTGAAATATCAGAGCATTTTTACTATGGAAAGATTCTGCGGCGTATCAATGAATTCTGGCCCTAATAGGATAACTTTAAAATATCAATGGATTTACAAAAATAGCTGCACAGTAGACATTGGCCCCTGATGCATTGGGTGACTCTCTGCAATGTCTATGGCCCAGTGATCAGAATTATGACTTCAAATGAAGATTCCTCTAATCCTATCAGGTACCAGAACCTCACTTTGGAGAAAGGGAGCGGTGGCGCAGGCAATACGACGCCTGCAGGTAACATCTGTAGCGGACAGCCTTAATGGCAGTTCGAATCCCCACCGCGGTCGGGCTGAGCCCCCGACCCTCGTCCCAGCTCCCGCCAACCCAGCGGCTCGAAAGTAATTAACAAGTAGACAAATGGGTACCTGCCCTAGGTGGCAGGGAGGCACCCTCCTCCTGGTTCCATGCCAGGAGTGCGGTTGGATGGCGGCGGCAGCAGCAGGCAGCGGCAGGCGAGAGCAATGGCAGCCGGGCGATGACGGAGCAGTGGCGATCCTGGAGGCGGCGACCAGAGCGAGCGGAGGTGGAGCCGGATGACGCAGCAGTGAAAAGGACGCAGCACAGCTGGAGCCGAATGGACGTAGAGCCGGAAGCTGCGCCCGAAGCAACTGCGCATCAGCGGAAGCCAGCAGAGCCTACCGGAGATGGTCACAACATCGCCAACATCGCCAGGACCGTCAGGAACAAATGAGGCCACCAGGAGAAGAAATGGAAGAAAATAAATAAATAAATAAATAAATAAATAAATAAATAAAAGAAGTTTAGGGGACTAAATGGGTTGGGGCTCCACTAAAGCTTATGTAAGAATAAAAACATACTCATCTTTAAACTGTTATATCTCCAATTTGTTTTGTCACAACAGACTAACAGAACTGCTTCTCTGGAATTAGTGCCAATTTGAGGTATATAATATGGAAGTCCACAAAAACTGATGACAGAGAAGTTGGGAAATGTACCATTTCTAGTCCTTTTTAAATAAGCTTGATTTTCTTTAAGACATTAACCATCTCCAGAGCTGAGTCTGCATGTGGCTGAGGACCGTCTGCCTCTCACACTGTGTCTGCTTACATTCAGCAGGTTCAGACAATTCATCTAGCACAAGAGACATGCTATCTCAACCCCCCCCCCCCCCTCATAGAGTTGCCAACTCCAGGTTGGGAAATACCTGGAGATTTTGCGGGTGGAGCCTGAGGAAGGCAGTGTTTGGGAAGGGAAGGGATTTCAATGGGTTAAAATGCCCTAGAGTCCACCTTCCACAGCAGGTGAGCTGATCTCTGTCACCTCGAGATTAGTTGTAATAGCGGGAGTTTTCCAGCCACCACGTGGAAGTTGGCAATCCTACCCCCCACTGCACAAGTGCCAGACAGACTCAACGTCAGTGGCCTGGAACTAGCAGGAAAGTACACCACAAAACTCCCAGCTCTATGTCTGTTGCTGGAGCAATTGGGAAATGTAGTTTTGCCCGAAGTAGAAGGCAGAGGCATTCAGCTTCTCAGTCTATGTGGTGTAGACTCTTCCCTACACTAGAGAAATCCAGTGACAATTTAAAGACTAACATTATTTAGTCCAACATGAGTTTTATGTGTGAGAACTAGGGTTGCCAGATCTGGGCTGGGAAATAACTGGAGATTTTGGGGGTGGAGCCTGAGTTTTAGGGGGAGGAACCTCAGCTTGGAGAGAACTTGGAGAATCCCTGCCTCAACAGTGTAATTCCATACAGTACATCCTCCAAAGCAGCCATTTCCTCCAGGGGAACTGTACTTTGTTGTCTGGAGATAGGGTTGCCAGACCCCTGCCAGGGGTAGGAGAACCCCCGCTTTTGCAGGGCACTTCCCCCCCACCAGTCAGCTGGCCAGTGGGGGGAAATCCCGCCCCCAACTGGCCCAAAGGGAAACATGATGATGTTACCTGGAAGTGATGTCATCATGTTGCCAACGTTGCATGGCAACACTCTAGTTTTTGGGCAAAACTCTATGGTAAAATTGGCTATAAACCACAAAGTTTTGGCCAAAAAACTAGAGCATCACCCTCCCGATGGCACTGATCTGATGATGTCACTTCCGGGTGATGTCATCGCGCTGTGCATGCGAACATCCTGGAGAGGTCCCAGGATCCCCCCCCCCAGCCATTTGGAGATCAGTTGGAGATCACTGGCTATTTGGAAATCAGTTGTAATTTCAGCAGGCCTCCAGGCCCCACCTGGAGTTGGCAGTCCTACCCAGGCTGCTATTAGTCACAGAAAGGAAGAAAAGCAAAGAAAGAATAGCTATTTTCCCCCACAACACCAATAAGGGTAAGGTTGATTGGGCAAGTGGTATTTGTGTGGGGGGAAGACTTACCTCCCAGCACCGTGTCCCCAATCCAAGCCAGCTGCTCCCCACTTTTTAAAGCCACGTCAAGAGGCATTTGATAATGGATCCCGAGAGTAATGCATATTTGGCCATAAATTAATAACCAATTCATGGGAAATATAGTCTTCTTAATTTTTGGTACTGTGTATTTGCGTATGTCTGGAAGTCACAGTGGACTTCTGGTGATCCCTAGCGGGGCTTGGACTTTTCAGAGAGGTGGCTTACTATTGCCTACCTCTGTGTCATGGCCCTGGTATTCTGTGGAGCTCTTCCTTCCAAGTACTTGCCAGGGTCAGCTGTGCTTAGCTTTCGAGATATGACAAGATCAGGCTTGCCTGGGCTATCCAGGTCAGGGCTCTTGTCATATTCTTTATGTTCTGCAACTAGGGCTGTCAACCTCCATGTCGGGCCTGGAGTTCTTCCAGAATTAGTTTCCCTCCAGACTACAGAAATCAGTTCCTCTGGAGGAAACGGCAGCTTAAAGGGGTGCACTCTTTTGGGCCACACCAATGCTGAGCTCCCTCCCTAGCCACAAACTCCACCCTTCTCAGCCACTGGCCTCCAAAGCTCTAGAAATTCCCCAAACCAACGTTGGCAACCCTATGTTCAACAGATGAAAAATTTACCCTACTTGCTGCTAGGATTAACATCTTGAAGAAACTTACAGATATCATTGATTTCAACCAGGGCTGGCTCACCCACTAGGCGAACTAGGCATTTGCCTAGAGCGCCGGGCCCTGGATGGGGCGCCAAGCTGTGCCTCCCCCCTCCTCCCCCCTTTGGTGGTGGTGGCGGCAGCAAAAGGGCGGCTGGCTCCAGAGGTCTCCAGGTCTCCAGGCCCCACCGGGAGGTTGGCATCTGCGCCATAAGGCAGCCTCACCTAGGGCGCAGAAACACCTCGAGCCAGCCCTGATTTCAACAGACTTGGAAACATGTAGCTCTGCTTAGCACTGCACGGTTTTGCATCCTATTAATTTCATTTATGCTGAAATTTGAAAGCTTTAAAAAAAATGTTTGTCTAAATTGCCCTAGGCAATGGTATTCCTTGGAGGTCGCCCTTCCAAGTACTTGCCAGAGTTGGTCCTGCTTAGCTTTTGAGATCTGATCAGATTTGCCTGGGCTATCCAGTGCAGGGCACGAAGGTGGGGAATACTTGATAGAGATTTGCTGTTTGGGAGAAACCGCCTTCTGTCTGGTTCCAAAAACTGGTGGCTACTCTGAGTATGGTGCCATTGCAAATGTGGCTTAGGCCCTACTCACATGTTACAAAGTACAAGGGGAAGGCTTGAGTCCTGTCTTCCTTCCCACCAGGATCCCAATCTGAATGGAGCTTGTGCATGCCTAGTTCTGGGTATGGAAAGCCATCCCCATGGTAACCAGTCCCTGGGTATCAAGAGACGGAGGCATAAGGCAGGGCCTTAGAATGGCAATGCAGGAAAGGAAGTAGAAAGCACTGGCCCTCTTGGTGGGTAATTCCTAAAATGGCCAGTTGGTGGCAGCAGTGCTGAAAAAGGGAAAGCAAACCCCTCCAAGGGTCAAGGAGGCCAGGACAGCAGGGCATCACTGGGAGACTTGGGTGGCCACTGCTGCCTAGATACCTTGGACAGCCAAACAGATGTCAGCAGGTAAACAGGGCTGTTCTGCCATAGAAATAAAGAAATGCTTGTGTCCACAGTACCAAACTCTGATACACTGATAATATAGCACAGGAATTGCCAATGTGGTGGCCATGGGACCATGGTGCCTGCCGACCCCTGCCTGCTAAGAGTTTTCAGATAATGGGTGGGGCCAGGTGGGGCTCTTGCCCAGCACAGCTTCCGATTGGCCACTGAAGATCTGATTAGCTGTGCAGATTGCTTTGGTGGCCCCTACCAATACAGTGTTGGGGGTGATTCTGTCTCTCACTCCTCTTTCCCAGTGTATTAAGCTACCCCTCTTCTTCACCACGCTTGGCTTTCTCTGATGTGTGTGTGGCTCCACCTCCTCTAGCAGCCGTTTTATGATTGCACCCACAACCCAGTGTCAGAATCTCAAGGGTCCCCATAGGCTGAAAAAGGTTGAGGACTCCTGATATAGCATTATATAATTTATGCTAACCTGTGGAATGTAACATGTCCTCAAGATATAAGTTTTGGGTACTGGGGTGTGTTTTGATAGGAAACTTAGATGGACTTTCTATCATCTCTTTAGAACACATGAAAAATGAATAGAAAGAATAATTTTAAAATGCTGGTGTTAGAATGGGGGTAGTTCTTATCAAATTGTAAACACCCTCATATAGCTGCAAAATTTAGTGTATGAGCTGTGAGGGCTGCCCAGTAAAAACTTCAGGATACTTTCAAATTCTAATCGAAGATTGAAAGGGGCTTTCTTTCAATTAGTTTTATCCTACGATTTATGGCAGTCTTAATTGGATTTTCGAAGGCATCATGAAGCAGAACTCCGCTTACGTACTACAGGTTTTGAAAAAGCCCAGAAAAAGTGGACCTTTAGGCATCTGTTCTCTCATCTCTCAGCTGTTGGCTTCATAGAAATAAATCCCATTAAGAGTAGTATTTTACCTATGGGGCTAAAAAACCATAGCATTAGAAGTCTCTCTGTCTTTTTCTGGCTGATATCTCCAAACATAGGAGGCAGTCAAAAAGAAAACAAGATATTATATTTTCTCTTATTTTTTAAGTGTTAATAAAGCAGGAAGAGGGATTGTCTGGATACAGCCAGCATCCTAACCCTATGCATGTTTGCTTGGAAGTCAGTCACATTTGGTTATATATGTATTATCTACTGTCAAGTAACAACCACCTTCTGGTGACCCCAGCAGCGGGCTTTTAAAGGCAACAAGAAGCAGAAGAAGAACAGTTGGTTTTTATACCTCACTTTTCTCTGTCCTCAGGAGTCTCAATGTGGCTTATAATTACCTTGCCTTCCTCTCCCCAGAAAAGTCACCTTGTGAGGTAGGTGGGGCTGAGAGAATTCTGAGGGAACTGTGAGTGCCCCAAGATGACCCAGCAGGCTTCATGCGGAGGGCTGGGAAATCAGATTAGACTCCACCACTCTTAACCACTACTCCTTGCTGGCAAGTCAGAAGCAAAGGTAGTTTGCCATTGCCTCCCTCTGCAAAGTCTTCCTTGCTGGTCCCCTATCCAAGTACTGGCCCTGCTTAGCTTCTGAGATCTAATGAAATCAGGCTATACTGTGCCATTCTGCATCCCTTACACTTAGTTAAATGGAACTAAATTGTAGGGAACAATAATACTATTTTATTTTTATTTATTTATTTATTTATTTATGTTTGGATTTATATCCCGCCCTACCCCGAATTATTACTAGCGAATAATTAAGAGTGACCACCAAGACCATGGCCATACAACCCGGAAAATCTACAGCAGCTAATTAAGAGTGAATTTGTAAGCGGGTTCTGATGGATCACACTTTTGAAAAGCTTAGAAGTGCTGTATAGACAGCTAAAGGACTGTGAAGGGTTAATTCTTTACAGAAACAGAGAGCCGTGAATGACAGGCTGCTCCAAGCAATCTGATTGTTTAGCATCAGCTGAGCTGAGAAAAACTTGAGAGCTGCATGCTGAGGAGCCAGTCAGTCAGATTTCTGCCTTGACTGAGTTGAGTCAAATTTCAACCTGAGCTGAGAGCACGTTTACACAGACAGAGTATTGGGGGAAAGTTGGCAAGAAAGTTTGGGAAGATAGGCGAAGACTCCCATTCAGGCCAAAGAAAGGGGATAGATCTTCTAGTGAAAGGAGAATGTCCCTACCCAGTCAAACAGGGAGTTAGCTATGAAGAGTGGAGAGATCCCTGGTCTGGTGTGGTTAGAAACTGCCTGCAGAAGCCTTAAGAGTCAGTTAAAAACTCAATACGAGTACTGATGTTTCAAGATAAGGGGTTTGAGCACTGGAAACAGTGACAAAAGAGTCAGAGAATACTCAAAGAAAGTGTACTGGAGGGTTTGGGGAAACAGTGGAACAAAAGCCCCTCAACATAAAGATTTAAGTAACTGTGAATAGCTTAAGAAATTCTCATTAGCCTGAAAAATAAGAAGTCTGTGCATGCACTGATTTTACTTCAGAGCTATCTATACTCTAGGAGCTGTGGTGGCTCAAGTGGTTAAGATGCTGAACTGCAGGCTGTGGAAGGCCAGTAGTTCAGCAATTCAAGACCCAGGTGCCACAAGACGGAGTGAGCTCCCGTCTCTAGTTCCAGCTCCTGCCAACCTAGCAGTTCGAAAGCAAGAAACTGCAAGTAGATAAATAGGTACCACTTTGGTGGGAAGGTAACAGCATTCCATGTGCCTTGGTGTTTAGTCATGATGGCCACATGACCACGGAAACGTCTTCGGACAGCGCTGGCTCTTCGGCTTGGAAACGGAGATGAGCACCGCAACCCTAGAGTCGGATTCGACTGGCTTTCGAGCAAGGGAACCTTTACCTTTACCTATCTATACTGAGTTACCTTAGAAATATCTAACCCCTGATTTCACCTGCCCTTTCCCCTCTATGTTGAAAAAAATATTTTTGAATTTCAAAATGTCTCAAGTGCCATTTCAGTGGTGTAAGTTAAAGGGCGATCCTGACCCTTCCCTCAGGTTCCTGGGTTGAACCTGCAGGAAAAATATACTGTGACAGGGTGGGAAAGCCAGAGTTCTTCAGCAAAGAAGAAAACAGACCACTAGGGCTGCTCAGTCTGAAAGGGAGAGAAAAAAGGAGGGAAAATCTTGCCTCTGAGGGAGGGAAGTAGATGGGGCTGTTGTACTGGTCTACAGGACTTACTCCAGGAAAGCATGTTTAGGATAGCACTGTAAAACATAGTCCCTGCTTAGAAGCCATTAATGAATTAAACTCATACAAACATATGAAGCTGCCCTATACTGAATCAGATCATTCATCCATCACAGTCAGTATTGTCTTCTCCTAGCTTTCTAGGATCTCTGGCAGAGGACATTCACATCACCTACCACCAGATCCTTTAACTGGAGGTGACAAGGACTGAACCTGGGATCTTTTGCATGCCAAGCAGATGCTCTACCACTGAGCCACAGCCCCTCAAAGTGCCCTTTGAAAAAGTAAGCACGTTAAGTAATTCTACATGTGGCAAGAAACATAATTTTTGCAGACAAGGGTGATGCTCCTGAGTTTTTACTGGCAAGGCGGGGTACAAATTGGAAAGTAGTTAGGTAATTTTTAATCTCTGGGCTCAGCCTGGGTTTTATGTGACTGTGATTATGTACTTATTTTACCCCCCTTTTGCATTTTCTTTTGGTCAAGACTTCGGTCATATGGATCTGTAATAAACTGAAACTGGAAATAAATAAATAAATAAATAAATTGTCACTTGCCAGAGATGGAAAGGTTGCTTTTTATCCTACTTTATTCTGATCTCTTGCCATGTTTTTGAGGGTTATTTTTGTGCTTATCATGATCCTTTACTCATGTTCTTTTTTTTACTCTTCCCCTTACTGTTGCCTGTAGTCTTACCTCTGCCAATCATTTCATATTCTTAAAAACATTTCTCAAATTTCAGAAGGCTCATCCGCGTCATGTAATCATTCTCTTTTCATATTTGTCATGTTCATATATTTTATAAGTGTAAAATATGAATGCCTGTTTAAATGTGTGTCTTAAAACACTTAAATATACAATCAGATTTTTCTAAATGCAATCATATTTTACAAGTGGAGACCTGCAAGAAACTTGCAAGATGGTTATCCTATTTCTCACACCTTTGCTTCCTCCTTCTCTACCTATACTGATTTGTAGTTCCTCCCCTCCTCAAATCCCACCCTCCCCAGGCTGCAGGAATTTCCCAACCTGGAGTTGGCAACATAATTTCCTTCCCACCCAACAGCCAACAGAGATAACTTCCCGTGGAGAAAATGGATGCTTTGGAGGGTGGAATCCGTTACATTGTACCCCACTGAGGTCCCTGTCCTCTCCAGGCTCCACCTGCAAATCTCCAGGAGTTTCCCAGCCTGGATATGGCAACCTTATCCAAAATCCCCTGCCAGCTGCAAGGGGGGACCTGGCAACCCTAAACTGCTGCCTAGGGTTGCCAACCTCTAAGTGGGGCCTGGAGGACCCCCCCAGAATTACAACTGAACTCAAGACAGCAGAGATCTGTCTCCCTGGAGAAAATGGCTGCTATGGAGGGTGAACTCTGTGGCCTTATACCCAACTGAGGCCTCTCCCTTCCCCAAACACAGCCCTCCTTCCTTACGGTCCACCTCAAAACCTCTAGGGATTCCCCAGGCTGGCCCTGGCAGCCCTTTGTCAGGCCTGGCCCCCAGGCTCCCCCCCTCCCTCCCTCAGAGGCCAAAAGAAGCCAGGAAAGGGCCCTTCCCCCACCCTTTTACTGACAGAGCCAGTTAGAGGCCCCCCCCCAACCCTGAACGTTCTAATCTCTCTCTCACCGTTGATGCCTGGAGTTAGATCCCTGCAGAGGCCATTTCAAAAGGTATTGGGGGGGATTCAGCCATCCCTGGAGGGATTTTTTTTTTACTTTTTTTTTTACTTTTTTTTCTGCAGATACAGGAAGTCTACTGACTATGTAGGAAAAGTTGTTGGGGGAGAGTGAGCCCTCTGTTGGCAGAAATAAGTATCCGCACAACCCACCCCCTGTTGGAATTAGATATATAAATAATCTGTCAATGATTTTGCTTTTCTATTGTGATTTCCACAAGAAAGAAAATCACCGTAATGGCATCTGAAAAGTTATCATTTGGGACTCTCATGCACACCAACATGAAGTGAACTCACTTGCCCCAATCCAGAGGTTACTTGCATATACTTTGTAAGCTAATTGACACATTATGGAGTATATAAACTAGGTATAGGTCAGGGTTCCCACCCTGCGTCCTATGCAGTAGATGTGACTTTCTGAAGACCTGTAGTACATGGTGCCCAATTCAGATCAGGACATGTGGAGAAGAGGCATCAGTATTCCCCCAGCATCATTTTCCTGAGCCAAAACAGTCCTGGAGGGGTACTATTGGGCCCGGTACTACTTCAGGTTTTACCATATAGTTTCTGGTGATTCCTAGTGCTACCTTATGTCATTGGAAGTGGTGCAGTGGTGTGAATGATGTTACCTGGCAACCCTATTCCTTCATGACTACTCAGCCTCAGCACATCCTCAGCTTCTCCTCCAAGGCATTCAGAGTAGTTTATATTTTTACTCCTTTTTTATTTCACAACAACACTAAGCTGTGTGCCATGGCACGAATGAATCCTGTACGCATTGCAAATGAGCAGGGTTCAAACTGGGGTCTCCTGGACCTAAATTCCACACTCCATTTACTTGCTGTTTGGATTATAAAAACCTCATGAGCTCCAAGCTCGAACAATGTTAAGAAAAGTAATATAATTTTGCCATTAAAACGGTGTGCAAATTTGTGGTATGGAAGTTAGGTTGCCAGGTCCCCTCGCCATCATGGTGGGGGGATTTGTGGGGCATTCTGGGGGTGGGCAGAACATTGTGAGTGACGTTCCCAATGTGACGACTTCACCTGGAGGTGATGTCATCATGTCGGCAACGTTGTGCATGATGCTCTAGTTTTTGGGCAAAACTCTACGGGGTTTTTGCCTTCAAAACCATAGAGTTTGCCCCAAAACCAGAGTGTTCCTGTGTGGCATCCCCGGTGTGTTGATGTCACCCAGAAGTGATGTCATCACATTGGGGGCATTGCACGATCATGTAATTGTTTGGGGGTGGGGTTTCCCCCACCAGCCAGCTTGAAGCCCCCAAAAGCAGGGGAACCCCTGCTGGGACCTGGGGGCTGGCAATCCTGTATGGAAGCCACTCTTTATATCAGTTTCCTCAGATACCTATCTGAGTGCCGGATTACTCTCCAAAGAGTAACAAGAGAAGCAATTGGCAATTATGTTGAAGGTGGCACAAGGTCTCCAAGAATGGGGAACTGCTAAAATAGCACAAAATACCTTCAGATAAACCCAGTCTGATTAAAAACTTGTTCTGCACCCTCTGAATGACTAGGATAAAGGGTTGTATTGACACTTGGTTGCAGTGAACTTTGTAACTCATGCCTGGTCTTTCTGCTGAATTATGTTAAATGTGTATTCCAATGAAACGTCACACCGTGTCAATAAGTACTGCCAGAAGGGTTAATTGTACTATCCCAGCTAACAGGAGTTTCTATCTGTAGATCTGAAGGATTTCATCAGAGGCAAATGTTCATGCAAAATACTTAAATATGTATCTTTTGGAAGCACTCTGTCTTCAGACTTGGCATTGTTCTCCCAAGTGTTTCTGGCGTTTAATCCAAATTTGCTTGCCTTTTAATTTATACCAAAATGCTTGTTATCAAAAGATCTACTACCAGTCTTGGCCTGGGATAGGCCTTCAGACCAAGATGGTTAAAAAATATAGGCAGTCATTCTGGGAAGAAGAAGTATATTGGGTTGCCAGGTCCCCCCCGCACACTAATGGGAAATGGGGGGGGGGTAAGGTCGACAGATCCAGGTTGGGAAACTCCTTGAGATTTGGGGATGGAGCCTGGGGAGGACAGGGACCTCAGTAGGGTACAATGCCATAAAGTTCACCCTTCAAAGTATCAATTTTCTCCAGGGGAACTGATCATCGCCCAGACTGGGCGATTAATAAATTGGGCAATAGGGCGATTAATAAATTGAATAAATCATCATCATCATCATCATCTCTGGTGATCAGCTGTAATTCTGGGGGATCCTTAGAAGTACATGATGACACTTTAAAAAATAATTATGAATGTATGCAAGAGTCTTCTTTTGGCTTCCCACCCCTTTGAAATCCTGCACTCCCTGAAATATGCTGTAACACTTCGGTGGGGACACAACCCCTCTCCACAGACTGTGAAAGACTTTACTATAATTCTGCATTTGCAGACCCATGATTTCATTGACATATTCCCCCAGCATTAGACTTAAGGAAAGCATTACTTCTAATTCTTCATGTATTCTTCACGCACCAGAGGAAAAAAATCTCTGCCTTTGGAGACAGATGTCTCTTTTTATGTAAATAAAACCTGCTCACCTTGTCACCCAAAGGCAGTTAACTGTCTCGCTGTGGACTTTAATGGCTAAATATCGTAATTGACAACGAACTTGTGGGTGGGTGACCTTGATTTAACTACCTTGAGTCCACAGGAGGGTTATTTTTGTGCTTGCAGAGTTTTAGACTAATATGGTTTTGTTGTTTCATAGACGAGCACCAAGCATTAGAGTAGATTTGGCTGTTTATCAAGCCATTACTATTATTTTCAAAATGAACAGCACATAGAGAACGCAACGAGTTTCATTCCACCATCCCTCTCATACTCCCAAAAAATCATTAACTTGGCTGCGACAAGTTTTTTTTCCATGATATATGATAATGAAGTAATAAAATACATAAACCTCTTATCTAAACCAACATTTGGAAGCTACATTTATATGGCTTTGTGTAGCATCTGGGTTCTTCTGTGCCATTTTTGATCTGTTTAGAGAAGCTGATTAAATTTAAACACAAAGGAAATAGCAAACTCTTCCCCAATGAGAACAGCTTAGCATTGCTTCGAGTAAAATATATGCAAAACACCAACAGATAGTTTATAATGAATTATAACTCCAAAGATGTGGGTTACATTTTTCATGTATTTTAGGCTACAGATCAGATGTAAGCCTGAGTTGTGTGTTCTGCAATGAGAGCTGTGGATGATTTTGTTTTATTTTGTGGTTTGACCTTAGGATACAACAGCGCATGTGAAACAGAAATTTTCAATATGCAAGTGTATCTAGAAAAACGCCCCATCCAAGAAGTTTCTCATATTACTTTTTAGTTAAAGACTAGTGAACGCTTTAGCCTTGGCTGCCTTTGGAATGGAAGACTTGGTAGAGCCAGAAATGGGATTTGTCCTGAACACTGTGTGAAGTTTTCTTTCACTTCTCTGTAACAGTTAAACCATGTGCTGACATCATAACATTGTACGCTTTGCCAGCAACAGCCAATTAAGTGAGCAGGGGACAAGGAGGTAAAAAAACCAGGGGTCAGGTTGTCCTGGGAGTCCAAGAAGTCAGGTTTTTCCACCTGCCACATTTTGTTCTCGTATAAGAGCAAGGGAACAGCCCACATAATACCTGATGATCTGAACCTTGGCTGGAATCTCGGAGCTTCAGTAACAGCTAGAAGCCTCTCTAGGAATTCGTAACTGCTTGTGTTAATGCTTGGCTCGACTCAAATTAGAGTAGACTGCCTCCTGCTGCAAAAGAGCACTGTTTTCCAAAGGGAGAGAATCTGGATTTCGTTTCCCTGTTCTGCTCCCCTTAAGCTTCCTTCCCTCTCTTTCCCAACATGTGTGTGTTTGGAGGGAGGGAAGTCTTTGGGTTGCAATACTGGGAATACTGAAGCCATTTCAGTTCAGTGGAGTTTATACTTTTCTCACTGTTTGTTCACCACCTTTCTTCTCCTCTATTCCAGAGAGCTAGTTTGGTGTAGTGGTGAAGAGTGGCAGGACTCTTATCTGGAGAACCGGGGGTGATCCCCCACTCTGCCACATGAAGCCAGCTGGGTGACCTTGAGTCAGTCACAGCTCTCTCAGAGCTCTCTCAGCCCCACCTACTTCACAGGGTGCCTGTTGTGGGGAGAGGAAGGGAAGGTGTTTGTAAGCCACAGCAAGACTCCTTCGGGTAGTGAAGGGCAAGGTATAAAGCCTCCTCCTCCTCCTAAATGTTATTTAAATGTGTTAGTGGGAGCCCAGAGGGAACCTTTTATCTTGAGGACCAATGATGGCTCTCAGAAGCCATCATGTCTTCTCTCACAGATAAATACGGACAGTGTCATTCTCAGATTGTGTGTTTGTGCATTTTAAGACACTGGAACAACGAAAGTTTCTGTGTCTTTGAAAAGCAACATAAAATCACTTCTGAGTTAGATTGGACAGCCAAGGGTGAAGTTGATTTCATATTAATGTTACCCTGAAGGCCACTAATTATTATGATGACGAATGCCGCATCGTTTACCTGTACATGCTGGTATTGGAACTGTGTATTCTGTGATGAGACGGTTTCTCCTTTTTCAAATTGGTTCTTCACGCTTGCTAAGCCTCCAGGTATCCTGCAAGCCTCTGATTCCTCCAGAGCCTGGTGAGATAAACAAAATGAACTTGTTTACTAAGTGTAGTAAAAAAAATTCAGAGTGCTAAGGGTGTTTGCGTGCCCCTTAATTTTTCATTTCAACCATAAATGCACTTATTTTTATGTGCACAACTTGTATACTTTGGAAATGAATAGTTACTTGGTATTTTTCCTAACTACAACTTGATGGTGCCAGATCTTACCATTACACCGTTTCATTTTGTTAGTTTTTTAATATATATATATATCCTTTTTTTTAAAGAGAATGCAAGAACATTTTAATTATTAAAAAGTGTACAAAAGGGAAACATGGAAAACATTCATAGGCAATTTTCAGAAATGTGTGTGCTACTTGGGTAAAGTGGGTTGAAGCACTTTCTGGGTCAACTTCACTAATTTTATTCCAGCAGCACCTCATTCACATACATTTCTCCATAAGTCATGACAAACTTATAACAAAGCAAAATCCATTAACAAAATAATATCAGCAAAATACTTAAAATATGAATGAGCTATACATTATCGAGATTTCATTCTCAGAAGCTCACTGTGGTATTATTACCTCATTGATTTAAAAGATTAAAGGCATACTAACAATAAGCAGTCTTCAGAATCCCCTAATCCATGGCTTTTTCAGTGCCATTAACAACTTTATACCATCAGGTGTTCAGAGACAAGGAAGAGATTCTGTTGTTATATAGCTATAAATTAATCTCGTTTCAAAACCAACATGTGAGGTCTCAAAGGCCTCTTCCATAATGCTAAAGGATTAGTGCAATAATGTAGACATCACTTGGTGTTTGGGAAGAACTGTGATCAGGCACTGATTATGGAGTCAGAAAGCAAGTTAAAAGCCAAGCCTCCGTTGACAAATTGGAAACCGGAGATTCTAGTGAGATCCAGAAAACCTCCCTTTCCAAACCTTGGCCATTTGCAATGCATCAGGAGCTACTTAGTTCTAATTATGAGAAATCACGAACAATTAATTTTTTGGGGGGGGGGATTGGTCCTTGTCTGTCCTGTTATACTGTCAAGTCTTGACAGCAATTTGTTTTAAACAAACAAAATGGACTAAACCCCAAGCAGACTTATGACTAACCACTGCCAATCGGGATGTCCCCATTACTCATAAAACCTTCTTTTGTTTATGTCAAATTGGTCTTAACATCTTGTGAATGGAGGGACCATAACAGCAAGTGTACCATTAGGTATCTTTATGGTAAACACTGGTTATGGTTTCAAAAAACTGCCCTTCTGTCATCTCCAGGGTTTTAGTCCTTCTCTGCCTCTACCTGGCAGGAGGAGCAGGAGAAGGAAGAAGAAGAAGAATTGGTTTTATACCCCACTTTTCCCTACCACAAGGAGTCTCAAAGCAGTTTACAATCACATTCCCTTCCTCTTCCCCTTGTGAAGGTGGGTGGGGCTAAGAGAGTTCTGAAAGAACTGTGACTGGCCAAGGTCAACACCAGCAGGTTTCATGTGGAGAAGTGGGGACTCAAACCTGGTTCTTTCAGATTAGAGTCCACCGCTCTTAACCATTACACCATGCTGGCTCTCTCACCTGCCTCTTGTTTTCTCTACTTAAAGTAGCCTTAATCTCCTGGATCTCTATGTGGATTGGTTCTGTTGCACTGTGAATGATCCACATATATTCTCCCTCATATATGGCAGAATCAAACCCGTATTGAATTATATACTCCTGGTGTGGAAGCCCAGACTTCAGGGAGGCTGTTTCACTCATCCCTGACTTGTCGCTCCTGAACCTGAGGGTTTTTCTTCAGGAGTGAGTGGGATGCATTTCATTCAGTAGTGTAGTAAGTTCTTTGCCTAGGAGTATATTAATTCCATTTGTTTCTTACACACTGTTCTATTGTTTAATAACAACTAAAGGGCAGATGGGGGTGACGTGTCTGACTCTGTAATACAAGTTTGATAAATCTGCACGTTTAGTCCACACATCCTTGTATATTAAAACTATGAAAAATAGATGAATGCTCACATTACAAATGTCCATTGTGCACTTGATTTTCTAGAACTGCAGGGAAATGATTTATTTTCAGATCTCTTTGTGGGATTTTTCAAGACAAAAATATGTTTTGGACCAGAATATGTTCACTCAGGGACTTCACAGGTCCAAGGCTGGGGAAGTAACTCACAAAAAATGTCTTCTTTTCTGATTGCAGGTCCTACTTATGGTGTTGGGTGCCAGCCCACCATATTTAATAGTGTTTCTAAATGCAATTCATTGTAAAGTTGCCAATCTCCTGGTATCACCTGGAGATCTCCTACTGTTACAACAGATCTCCAAACAACCAAAAACCCCAGGAGAAAATGGCTGCTTTGGCGGGTGGAGTCTGTGGCATTAAACCTGCTGAGGTCCCTCCCCTCCCCAAACCCCACCCCTAAAGTCTCCAGGTATTTCCTAACCTAGAGCTGGCAACCCGATTAATCCAACACAGCATTCGTGATAACTCTACCCTCCATCACAATTCAGCTATTTCCTGTTGATCACCACTACCTACCAATGAAAGTTACAGTGCAGGATTGTCTGTTTTTGGAAACCGTCAAAGTCAAGGTGTCCTTTTCTCCCCTTTGCTCTCCTCTTAGAGTTGAGTCTTTTTGTTGCATTCCTTACAATGAGGTTTTCACAACAGGGCACTAAACAACTGAAGACACCAGGATCTGACATATTTCTTGAAAACACTGTAGCAGCTAGTAGTTCGGTGGGGAATGTAATTTCTTTGAAATGTCCAAGTCATTTTGGGTAGCTAGTACATACATCTGAGGAGCAACTAGGCATGTCCTAACAAAACAGCCTTGCTTTCCAAAGGATGCAAAAGACATGATGTTATGTTTGAAGATCTATGTTTTGGCAGAGCAAATGTGAAGAGCCAGTTATATTAGCAAGTGGCCATTTCATGCATGCCTAGCACAAGCCAGTGAATTTTCCATGATTTGTGGTGGGCAATTTTAGTCACACACTTTAAGCTATCCACTGGATGTTACTTATATAAAGGCCATCAGCAAATATCCCCTGTTCTTTCAGATATCCTGTTCAAGCAAAAGTAGCACTGATTTCAGTGTTAGCTTGGACTAAGTCTGGAGTCTTTAAATGGCACAGCACATTCAATATTCAGTTAATTTATAATGCATAGGTATCTAGAATTCTTAATATAGTCCTTCCATTTTAAGAGAGATTACAGGTTTCCATTAAGTCCCCTTTTTAATTATAGAAGATCTCTCTGTCACACAAAACCCCTAGTACAATCTATTCCAAGTGAAAAATAGAAGAGAAAATTAATTTTATTTACTATATATTTACGCACTGCATTTTCCTTCCCTCACAGAATTCAAGGAGACATGAATAAGATTTCCAGAATCCACTGATCACACCCAGACCTGATTGGTTTCTGCAAGGCTGCTGTATCAGGGGACATGAAATAATAGTATTGACTAACCATGCATGGAACGCCAATCCATTCCTAAGAACAAAAAGGGACAAGGGGCCACATAATCTCTGCTTACAGCCATTTCACGTACGGCACCAAAATGATGTAACTCCCCTCCCCCGGGATATTTGTTTGTCCGTTTCTATTACTGACTACAACCAGTGAGTGAAGACCTTTTTTGTTTTGTTTAGTGTTTCCTCAGTGGTCCCTTCTTTCTGCCTTGTGTTTTAATTTGCTGCCTTCTGTTTCGTATATGTATTTTAGCTCCATTTTTCACCAGTTTTATGCTCAAATCCAATCCAATCTTTATTAAAATGGTCATAGACCAGCACAAGTCACAGTTTGCATAAATCACGATAAAGTATAGGTATGACATAGTGGGTAAACAATAATTAAATAAGCGAATAAGTACAATTATTATTAAAATTCTTCAATATGCAAAACTTTCTGACGGATTTTGCAAGCTGCTGCACAAAACTTCATACTAAGAGCTGACACCTGTGGGTTTTCATCTATAAGTAAGATTCTTTCATATACTGAAACTGAATGGCCAAGATGACTGCTAAGAACAAAGAGAATAAACTTAGAGCGAATCTCTTGATAAAAAGGACAGCACGAAGTAATACATGTTCTGTAGTTTCAGTCTCCCCTGAACTACAAGGGCAAAACCTATCTGCCTTGGGAGCCCTTTTGTATTGCCCCTCCAGAACCGCAGGAGGGAGTGCTGGCCATCTGGCAAGGGAAAATGCCTTCCATTAACTAGGAATCTCCAGTTAAAAACATAGACACATAGGGCTGGAAGGGACCACAAGGGTCATCTAGTCCAACCCACTGCACAATACAGGAAATTTAGAACTACCTCCCCCAGTGACCCCTGCTTTATGCCCAGAGCAGGAAAAAAACCTCCAGGGTCCCTGGCCTATCTGGCCTGGAATAAAATTCATTCCTGACCACAAAGTGGTGATCAGCATTACCCTGGGCATATAAGAAAGGGCCACAGGAGCTGAAAATTGGCTCATCCCTCCCTGTCCTCCCTCTCATGATCTATCTAAGTTCACAGAATCAGCATTGCTGTCAGAAGGCCATCTAGCCTCTGCTTAAAAACCTCCAAAGAAGGGGAGCCCACCACCTCCTGAGGAAGACTGTTTCACTGGGGAACTAGTCTGTCAGGAAGTTC
>NW_015173134.1:894651-917180 GCF_001447785.1 Gekko japonicus
CTTCCTTCCTTCCTTCCTTCTTCCTTCCTTCCTTCCTTCCTTCCTTCCCTTGGTGTAGCAGTTAGGAGCACAGACTCTAATCTAGAAGAACTGCATTTGATTCCCCACTCCTTCACATGCAGCTGCTGGTGTGACCTTGGATCAGTCACAAGTTCTCTCAGAGCTGTTCCCTCAGAGCTCTCTCAGCCCCACCTACCTCACATGGTGTCTCTTGTGGGGAGAGAAAGGGAAAGGAGATTGTAAGCCGCTCTGAGACGCCTTTGGGTAGTGAAGGGCAGGGTATAAATCCAAACTCCCCCTCCTCCCCCTCCCTCCCTTCCATGGCATAGCTTTATTGGCCATAGCTTTAAGCCTAATTGGTAGCTGCCTTGGTGGCACTAATTGGGCAGATAAATAAATATTGATGAACAATTAAGAAATGTGGCAGTCTATAAAATAGTGCATCTGCCCATACATGGTTGTCCATGTGTGGGGCATATTATTCACAGAGCAGCAACTGAAAGTGCAAAAACCTCTTACATGGGATATCACTAGGAGGTGGCAAAAGCAGGAGAGGGCATTGTACAGGAGTGTGTCTGATGAATGGCCGGCAATTTCTAGCCCTTCACAAGCTGGACTTCCCTCCTTTAGTTAGCATAGGGAGGCCAGCCTCCAGGTGGGACCTGGGGATCCCCCGGAATTACAGCTCATCTTCAGAATACAGAGATCAGTTCCCCTGGAGGAAATGGAGGCTGGACTCTGTCCTCCCCATACTCTATCCCCAAGCCTCCAAGAGTTTCCCAACCTGGATCTGACAACCCTACCCCCCCATGCCCCTCCGGTGGCCAGGGGGGACTCGGCAACCCCAATTAGCACCACACTGATCTTGCTTTCTCCCTCCTTACTCCTCAGCCACCATTCAGTTGGGTTGGGTGCTGTGCTGCATAGCACGAGAGAGTTCGAAACAGCCCTCCACTATGTAGCCACATCCCATGGGTACTCATTGATCTAATGAATTGCCCTAGAGTTTGGGAGCCAATGATAAGCATCTGCTATCAAAAAGACTGCAAGCAGACAATCCAGTACCTCACAGGATCTTCATACTCCCCAGTATTTGCTTCTATAATACAAACCTATAAGTGATTGTCATTTTGATAGGGCCTCAGAGAAGTAGCCCGGGGGCTGGGGCAAAACACACAGATACGTAGATAATGTAGTATATTTAAGTACATGGAATATTTTGATACAATAAACCAAGTTTCGTATGTGTTATTTAATGATGATAACATACAATGGACAAATAGGCTAAACAGATGTAGCCTTATTTTCCACTACCCTTAGGTAACATGAACTAACATTTGGGGGGCCCTCAGCATGGGGGGGGGCAGTTCTCCCCCCATGCATATTGAACTACACCGTGATACTTCTGGAACTTATTGGGTTGGACCCCAAGAGCTACAGATATAAGGATCGTAGATCTTTCCCAAATTGCCTCCCCCAAGCATTCCCATCAGACTCTGGAAAGTCTTCTTCCCAGGGTTGCGAGGCCCACTGGGCCATGCAGATGAAGAGGCTGCAGTGGGGAGGAGGAAGGGGCACAGTCTCCCTATCCTCTCTCATCACCAGAGTTGCACTGTTGGAACAAACAGGAAAGGTGGTTTCATCCCCTTCCTCCTCCCCACTGCAGCATTCCCACCCATGTGGCCATTAGACCACATGACTTCCATGTCCCTGGGAATAAACCCTGGTTAGAAAGGGCTGTTGGAGGTAGGAGAATGTAGGAAAATTCCTCAGCTACTGACAGACTGTGGGATCCAACCCAGTGATTAGGGTTGTCAACTGAATAAAGAATCTGGGTGTGATGTCACCAACTTTTTTCTCTCAATCACTCCCAATCCTCCTGCTTATTACAATGCCCACTCTCCATGGCTTTTGTCCAGGCAGGTCCCACGATAGCTAGAAGGGCCGTTTGGGTGGTCAAAGGGTACACCCTCCTCCCCTTTTCACCAGTGAAAATGTTAGTTAGATCCAACCCTATGTAATTACTTGATTAAGCATTTGACTTTTAACTGATTAATGTATTCAGCTGTAATGAATTTGCATATTACGAAAACCTCTGTATAACAGTGTGTTCAATATATTGAAGGGAACATTGAATAACCACTTTTGTTCACTGTAATGTAAGTTACTCATTTTGGGGCAATACAGGCTCTCTTTACTACATTCTGGTTCATTCTTTATTCAAAGGCCGGCCAGAAGCAAAACAGCATCAAAAAAAGAAATGGAAAAACTATGCCCTTACCTCATAGCCTCACCAATTAAAAATTTGCAGTGTCTGATTAAAATAAATTCTCAGCATTTTAAACAGGTCTCATCGTACCCTCAGCAAAGACATTTCCTGCTAAATTTCAAACTTGGGTACAGTACAGGAACTGAAGAAAAAAATTGCCCTTCATGATTTTATAAATGTTTGTCATCAGCCATATAGACAGCCGTTTCCTAATGATGCCAGATGAGTTTGCGTCCATTGACTTTTCTCACACTGATGTGTTTCTATTAGTGCAAGCTTCTGTGTCATATTAAAAAAAATAGTGCAAGCTTCTGTGTTTTAAGTCTTGGCCATAAAGCAACTGGGAAGGAGGGGTTTTGAATGCAGAAATAGCACAAGGTAAAGTTGCCGACTCTGGGTTGCGAAATTCTTGGAGATTTGGAGGTGGAGCCTTGGGAGGGTAGCGTTGGGGTAGGGTAGGGGTCTCAGCAGAGCATAATGCCAGACAGTCCACCCTCTAAACCAATGCTCCCTCTAAGCTGTGGAGTCTTGTGAGCAAAAACCTCTACTTTGTGAGCGACCGGTATTAAAGCTGTGAGTGAGCAATTTGCCTACTGCATAAATGAGTTTGCTTTGGAGCCATCCTTCCTGAGCTAAGACAAAAATGTGTGAGCTGGAGGCTAAAAAACTGAGCTAGCTCACACTAACTCAGCTTAGAGAGAACACAGCTTCAAACCAACATTTGTTCCCCAGGGGAACTGATCTCTATATTCTGGACAGCAGGTGTAATGCTAGGAAATCTCCAGGTCACACATAGAGGTTGGCAACCCCTTTACAATGGGGGAAGGTCTCTCTGAACCACTCTACACGACGTCTATTGCATCTCATGGCTGCTTTTTATTTCATTTTATTTAAATGCTGATAGTATTGGGTTAACTGGTATAGTTAGTCCCGTTACCACTGGCTAGTTTAGCAGAGTGCTTTGAGGCACACACGCAGCAGTATCTTTTTTTCCAGGTCTCCCAGATACTTACAAAGTTACACAGAGCCACTTATCAGACTAATAATAGGCTCTTTATTTGGGAACTACATTCTAGATAGGAAAGCATAGAGATAGGATAGCATTCTAGTCTAACTTACGAAGGATGGATGCAGATAGTGAGAAAGCCGCCTGCATCATGGTGCCAAGACGGGGACAGTGTGTCCTCCCTCTTGGTGTGGGCAAGGAGAAGTGTGTTGTGGGAGAGGATGAACGGAAGGAAGAGAAGCAATTTCCCTGAGATTAGCATTTGTCATATCAAAGGGACAGTGGCAGAAGAGTAAACACAGGGAGAAAGCGTAGTCTGACTATCTAGCTATCTGCCTCTCAGTCTGGACTGGAGGCTGAGGCGGGGGACAGGGACCAGTCCTTCACTTCCAACAGGTGGGAATCCAGGAGTGACCGTCCACAGCTGAATCCTGTGCACAATTAGGCTGCATAAATGCAATTATAGCCAACAAGAGGGGGACCCGCGATACTCGCGGGGGGGGGAGAAGAGCTCCGTCTCCTCCATCCCCCCCAATCTCCCCCAGGCGGCGGCGGCGAGGCCGGTTCCCCCCCGCCCGCCCGCCTGGCTCCGAGGAGGAGGCGGCGGCGTGGTGGCGGCGAGGCCAGCTACAGAGCGTTCCCTGCGCATGCGCAGGGGACGCTCTGTCACTTTCGGGGGGATTTAAACATCCCCCCGAATTTTTTTCAACTTTTTCGATTTTTGTGCACACGTGGGGACTGGCCCACGTGTGCACAAACCTCCCCCTCCCCCCCAAGTGCCCCCGGAGTGCTGATTTAGCGATCCGCACTCAGGGGGCAACTTGGCTATTAGATATATAGATGGGTTGGATCCAACCGACTCTTCTATTGGTGAAAAGGGGAGGAGGGCCCTAACTCAATAAGGTTATGCTGAGGATCACAGAATGTGCACGTAACAAAATCATGTGGGACGGGGACTGTAGTGTGTGAGTGTGCGGGAACTGGGGAAGATAGAATGAAAAAGCTGGCTAGATTCAGCCAAACGTCCCCTGACACTGGGGGGCGTGGAATTAGAAGTGGAAGAAGGGTGGGTGGGTGCAGAGGAAGAACTGCTTAACTCTTTCTCTGCCAGTTGTCTTTCCTCATAAAATCACCCCTCTCAAGGTACTAGTCTTCTCACAGAGGAAAAGTTAAGGGAACTTGTATCTTTTACACCAGGGACAAAAAAAACACAACACCAGCTGGGAGAATAATTGTGAGCAGAAAAATGGTCTCCATGTCAAACTCACACAAACACAAAAAGAGAATTGTCCTCTGTTCCATTCAGAATCACATCCTCTAGTCATCGTTCAGAAGAAAAGTTGGGAAATATGTCATTTAGCCCTAAATGGGAGCAGGACTGCATGTCGTGTCTGCAGATTGACTAGGCTGGGTATGTAGCTCACTGCTATATGGGGACAAGGAAGGAGGCCCCCTCCTCCACTGGAAACATCTGTATCTGAACTGCAAGTATCATTCCTCATTGACGTAGCAGGCATCAGGTTCTCCACATCTCCCTGGGACCCTGGACATCCATCTTCATTACAAATGACTATTTATCCTAATGATCTTGTAACATTCCTGTTGCTTCCCCTTATAGCCAAAGACAGCCGTAGCTATACTCCAGGCTTTCCCAAACCCTGCCATTGATTAACTAGCAAACAGTGAAGAAAGCACACTCTTTTATCATCATCATCATTATTATTATTACGCTTTTAGAAATATGCTGCCGGCATAGAAATGTTCACATTTGCCTGTTTTGCATTTGGTTCATCGAGCGACAACATGGCAAATATACCTCATTTTCTACACTGACTAAGCCAATTCTAACAGCTTTTGTATGTCGCAGAGCAGCAAGGAGGAAAAAATATTGAACTCAAAGAAACACTGCAAAAGGCCAGCAGTATAATACATAATATGCATTATTATCTGTCAGGTCTTTTATTTAAACCCATGTAATTTTTAAAAGACGGCAATACATTCTTGGGCAGTAAAGTGCTATAAATAAAATAAATATTATGTTGAAGTTTAAAATTAATTCTATACAGAACACTTGCTGAAGGTCAAGTATCACGGCAGCCTCGCTTTTATTTAATGGCCTGTTGTCGAGATAGATGGGCGGATGCATGTGTGTGGGCAGTGGGTCTGCATACTGCAGAGAAACCCGTGGGGTTGCCTATGAACTGGCAGTGGAGGTGGAGCCACCCAGTATCAGAGGTGGTGGGCAAGTTTTCACACCTTCACAAAGTTGTCCTCGAAGGTGGTGTTTTTATTTTTCCCTATGGCACCGAATGGCTGATGCACTTTGGAAAAGTAGGATGTACTTGGGGACAGCATTAAGTTGCAGGATAAAACTGCTCTGTTTCTGGTGACCCCAGTGTATGGGACCCAGTGTTGCAGTTGTATTCCTGACTTCAACCAGACCCACAGAATTGGTGGGAGAGAGGCTGTGGCTAAAATATTCTGGGATCTCAACCCTTCCCCTCCCCCCCCCGGTCTCTTCCATGCTTCTGATAAAGATTGGGCTGGTTTCTACAGGTTAGATCAGGAGATGGCTGTCACAAAGGATCACTGGACATGACTGCACACCTTTACCAAGAAAAATAAGATGGCTGCAGTGGAAGCAAGAGATATCTCAGTTGTCACTGTGCAAGCACATTGCAGCTGGCAGCTAAGTAGTACCTGGTGCAGATAGGGTCTCCTCGTACCACTAAAGTCTGTTAATCAGTCAGCAGCCACGTGCTTGAACGACACTGACTGAGGGCCACCTGCATCTACTGCCTCCTCCTTCCAATGCAATTACATTGGCAAGTTAAACTAGCAGGGGTCTGGCAGGGGGTGGATTAGGATGATGCATCGCTCTTCTTCTTGACTGTGTGGAAGGCCTATCGTGTTTAGTTATATCTTCTTTCCATGTAAACCCAGCATTCATCAATGAAAAGCAAACTAGAATGTAAAGAAATTAACCACCTCTCCACCTTATCGCCATATAGTGATGGTCAGTGGTTTCCACCAGAGAACCCTTCTCACTGGCTGGGGCTAAATCCTAATACATTTTATTGATTTTATTTCACCTACTCTTAGCATCCTTAATTTGAGTGTCTACCACTGAGTTATGAAATGAATTAGTCTTACATGCCTCTTTCATTTTTTATGACTTCTGTTTAGTTTTCACCCAACAGGGTCACAGTTCTGAAGGTAAAAATTATTCCCAGTTCATTTAGAGTGTGGTGGGTGTGAGTTCTCATATGCAGCTTGGCACAAATTAATTTCAGAGTATGCCCTCTTACTGGTAGAGTGGAAGTCAGCAGTTCAGAGCAGATAATAGGCACCCCAAGTGGGTACATAGTGGTGATCTTTCTGACCCAAGTTATCTTTGCAGAAAGCAATTTATGTTTTTCTGAGCTCCCTGGGAATTAGTTACACTTTTACAGCAAAACCCAAGAGTTTAGCTCCTAATCAAACCTCTTCTTTACATCCAGTATAATAATGACTAGTTCTTATTGCCTTCCATTTACCACCAGATAACCCGTGTAGCTTACATTATTTGGGTTGCTTTTTTGTGGCCATCAGGAACAATATTCTGAAGTTGGTCTACAGCTGTGTGAGTGTGATCTTCAGTCCAATGGGCTAATTTACTTTTATAAATTAAACTAGCAGGATATGGCAGTGGGTGGATTAAGCCAGTGCATTACTCTACCACGTGCTTGTGTGAAAGTTCGATCATGGACTGGTTATATGCCTTCTTCCTGTGTGAATCCAGGCTGAATCAATGAAAAGCAAGCTGTAGTATAGAAAACTTATTACTTACAATACAACAAACTTGCTAACTATGTCTTTAATTGATTGTTTGAATATGCACTGCAAAGACGGCTAGTACATTAGGAAAACGATTTAATGCGAAATATGGATATCTTACATTAGCAGAGGCATTGCTGGTTTCAATTTTAGTCACGGCTGCCTGATACAAGGCCATCCTTTCCTTCAGGGAGACGAGGTCCTGGCACTCCAGGGGCACCTTATCACTCTGGTTAGTCCTTCTTTTTGAATGTCCACTTGCAGATTTTTGACAGCTAGCAGAAGCTAAAAAATGAGAACAAAGGGACATAAGCAAATGGACCTTCTTTAGGAAAGTCAACTGTACCTACTGCAAATAAGCAAAATTAGTATTTTCTAATGTTTTCCTACATACTGTTCGGGGTTATGTTGCATCCATGCAGCATGGCTGCTGTTGCACATAGTTTGTTACTGTCACATCTCTGAGTCAGGTGCAGAACATCTAAGTCTTTTCCCCATGCAAATCAATTATCAACAGATAATCTGATTTCAGGATCAGAGAGTAGAAAACAGGAAATTGGTGGCAAATGAAACTGGACTGAAGGAGAGGAAAAATCTAGGGATGTGCAAGGAATCAAATATTTCAAAAAGTCTGGACATTAAAAAACAACAACAGGAATACAGTAAGCTCCACCTCTAAGAGGCAGCCATGCTGAGGTATATCCTACCCACATTCTGCTTAGAGATGCTGCGAATTTCTCAGTGAACCTGTTCGGCAAATGAACTTATCCTTTTCAACAGACCATGGGCTGATCAGGGATATGTTTGGATGGCATGGAGCAGCTCCAACAGCCGCCTACTTCCAGCTGACTGGGCCATAAGTTGGGAGTCTGTCCTTATCTACCCCACCTCTCAGCAAGTTATCTACACAGTGAACTTGCAAAAAGGAGCTCTTTCCTCCCCTCCAAGCTGGATGGGGACAGAAGCAATGCTTTTAATGGATGCATTGCAAAAGGGAAGGTGGGAGGAGCGAGCTCTTCTCCTTTTTTCTGATGTCCAAGCCAACAGCTTGGGGTAGGGAGAAGAGAAGGGAAGCCAACTGGGCTTCCGAGCTGGGGCCCCATTTGCCGCACCTCAGCAAGTCTGAGAGACAGCGAAGTTTCTAGGATGGGAGATCGGCTCGAGGTTGCCTCCTGATTCCCCCCAGCTTTGCTGGGTACAGAGCAAAGCAGGAGGTAAAAAGCTGACTCCCAGAGGATCCCTCATCATCTGGGAGTTAGCTTATGATGTAGCCTGCTCCTGGTAATACACAAACAGGTTGCAAACAGCCTGTTATGAGTCAGCCAGGACTCAGGAATAGCAAGGGCTCCTCAGGAGAAGAGGAGCCCCGTGTAGCCAGCCTTGAGTTAACAGAAGCTCATCAGCAGGGAGATGAGCTGCAGGCTTGTCAGGATTCAGTCAACAGCTGTTGCAGAGCCACCAACACCCTACAGCCCTGATGCAGCAGGTGAACCTCAACTGGCCATTCCCAGCCCACCAGTTATTACCTACACCCTTAGAGTGCCGCAGACGGAGGCTGAGAACAGAGCTACAGACAAGGCAGCAAAGTGCACACCTGATACCAGCTGCTTGCTGATAATGAAGATGAGTAGTTGCAGGATTGCATCTGAGCAACTGATTTCAAGCATGACCCTTAGGCATGGGGCTATAAAAACAATACAGCATGTATAGTAGACACTAAGCCACTGACTCTGCCTTGCCTGACTTCTGGATCTCTTACCATGGACCGAATGACCCTGCCTTGCCTGACTTCTGGCACCTGATACTTGGAGCCTGCAAGCCAGTACACAGCCAAACAGCCCATTGTTTAAATAGCTACCTGATCACCAGTGGTGAATGGGAAGTGAGCTGAACTGGCAGGTGTCTCAGCATCCGTCATTCTGCCACTCCACTGAGCAAAGTTTGAAGCCTTCATCCAGCCTAAGGAGACTTCCTCCAACTGGAAGAAAAGTGGAAGGAGGCTCCTTAGGCTGGAGGAAGGCTCTTTGGAGGATGGTTGGATCCACCCTATTAGGTGATTGACTGATCTGTATGTATATATTTTGCAGATGTAGGCCAACAAGGTGAGAATTGCCAACCCACTACAAGATCCAGATCTGTAACTCCGTGCTGCCTTGCTCCTACATGTTCCACAAACGTCAATGGTTATAACTAAGGTAGGTGAGCTCAGATTGGCACAATATAATAAATGCACATTACAAAACAGTAGGACACATGCTACCTTTCTACCTATCCATGCTCCCATAAGCTGTCTTGAGATATATATGAGTGGAATTTATGCTATGTTTATTGTATTGTTTACTAATTCTGTAGTCCCGCGTTACTGCATTGTTTATTGCATGTAATATAATATTTTGCTGCCCTGTTCTCCGGTCATGCAGCTTCTGCTTTATTGTCTGTATTATTTTGCATTTTTAATGCAATGTTGTCTAATGTTTATGGTCACTTGGGAGTAATTCTTGGGTGCACACTTTTTACTGCCTTGTTTTTAGTTGTAATGCACCTCGAGTCTTAGTGAGACAGGCGGTCTATAAATAAAGTAAGTAAATAATGTGTTGCTGTCCATAAAGCACTCATTTACTACTGTTTTGCATGCACTACTGTGATTAAAAAAAACCCTTAGCAACTGTTAATTATTTTAATCTCCCTCTGAAACATTACAAAATACAGTCTCGGTGTATGTCCAGAGGTTTCTGCAGTAATTTCACAAAACTGCTTGTAAAAATGCAAAACATCCATTGTTTCCTCTATTAACCTTACAGCCAGGTCAGCAGTTTCCATTGCAAACAGCAATGAATGAAATTATTCCTGTCAAATATGAGCCTTTCCTTGTCATGATATACTTTCTTTATTTGCAGCTTCACTTCACCATTTTTAACCTCTTAGCTGAACTGTCCTTCTACCCAACAGCAAGAGAAACATCTGCATCTGTATATTTTAACACAAACCAGCTTCTTCTCCATTATACCTGTGCTCAGTAATTCAATCCAAATGTTTAACAGTGGTTAAAACTATTCAGCTGAAGCAAGAAGTGAGGGGGGGGGGCGATGACACAGAACCAAAATCTTAAACCAAGTTCAGAATTTAAGAGATTTCTTATGCAACACAAAAAACAGACTCCAGATTACATGCAACTTCCACTCCTTTTTCTATAAAGCTCGCAGATGAGAAGGTCATAGTGATTTGTACTCAGTATTAATTTGCTTTAAATCCTTTCGTTTCATGTGTTGTTTGTTCATTTGGCTTTGATCACAGTAGTCAGCGTGAGGCTGGGAAATTGTTGGTCTCGCTGCGATTTATGACATTCATTGGTTTACCGGGAGCCCAACCGTGTTTTTGGCATCTCTTAACCCACACTTTTTTTTAAAAGTTATGAATCACACAGCTTTCATTTAGTACAAAACAAGTTTGTTAATCTCAGAGCTACATACAGTCAATAAAGTACTCGGAATTTTAAGTACCCTGACTTCCGAGAGCGTGCTTCTGAGGCGGCTCCCACAGGCCGTTTCACCTCAGGAAAATGGCGTGGCAGATGGCAGGCTTAAACTCCCTATTCTGACTTGCCACAGTCCTGTTCCAAATTGGGACCCATACATGCCTAGGTATTAAATTCTGATCATGGAACAGGATTAGGGTGGACATATAGGGAACATGAGGATTCCATAAGGTATAGTAGGTCTTTCATCTCTGCCCACCCCTCCTCCATGTGGGCTGCACCTTCTGGCAACATTCCACAATAAGTGGAATTTTTTGTAGAAAAAGTCCAGCAGGAACTCATTAGCATAATAGGCCACACCCAGCAGCAACTCATTAGCATATTAGGCCACACCCCTGACTGCATCACTCATTGGCATATTAGGCTGCATTCCCATGTTACCAGAAGTGTGGCCATCCAGCCACACCCACCTTTTGCTTCTTATTCTGTTTACCTTGTTTGTTGTCTGTCAAAACCCAGGGCTTTTTTTGTCACAGGAACTCCTTTGCATGTTAGGCCACACACCCCTAATGTAGCCAATTCTAATGAGTTCCTGCTGTTGGGCGTGGCCTGTTATGCTAATGAGTTCCTGCTGGGTGTGGCCAACTTGGGAGCTAGCCGGAACTCCGTTCCTGTGTGTTCCTGCCCAAAAATAGCCCTGAACTTAGCACCCTTTCCAAAACTTGTGTAAACTAAGGATCCCCCCAGTGTCGTACTGTGATTCCTGTAAGGACTGTCAGCTGAATAGGAGAACTGGATATCAATCCATTTTCCATAATACTTTTTGAGGTATTTGTTATAACTGAATATGGATTTTTTTCCCCCCTGGTCGATGTTTAACAGTATTTTTTGATGAATAGCACACAGGTCACAGTCAAAAACTTTGCTGAACTCAAGATTCATTGTTCCCGTTAAAGAATGAAGATATTGGTTTGGTATTAATTGTTAAGGGATTGGGGTGTGGGCAGTCTTTTTTCCAGATCTGGAGACAATTCTAGTTCCAGTTGAAACAAAAGCACTCTATAAGGGTAGGTATCTGAAGATGGGTTTGGGCTAGGGATGCCAGCCTCCAGGTGGGACCTGGGGATCCCTTGGAATTACAGCTTATCTCCAGTCTACAAAAATCAGTCCCCCTGGAGAAAATGGATCGTTTCGAGGGTGGACTTGATGGCATGGTACCCCTGTCCTCCCCAGGCTCCATCCCCAAATCTCCAGACGTTTCCCAACCTGGAGATGGCAACCCTACTTCCCCATCCCCTACTGGTGGCAACCCATGCTTGGGCCTCGAGCTCCGGAGAACAGCTTCTGAATCGTTTACTTATAGTAAGTCACTGAGCAACCAAACATAATTGGATTAATTCATACAGCTTTGCTTTTATGCTACCAGCCACATTGTAGCTTCCGTACTTTACAGAATGAAACAACTAATTTGTTGCTTTTTTTTTTACCTTTTTGAAAAATTACTATTTCAGCTTCTATAGTAAATGGAAACCTGAAGCCAAAGAGTTAGCTGATTGGTTTAAAATCCATACATGAAATTCAGACCCGCCGCTGCCACCTACTGCTTCTTGTCCTGCATTGCCTCCGTTGGGTTCCCAGTTCAGAATGCCACAATGACAGCTGAAGCCACAACTACAGAGTTCCCCCACTAGGGCCCTCAACTCTAGAACTAGTAACCTTGTGCTCCTTTGTGTCCCTCCTTTGCCAGCTCGCTTCCTTCCTGCCAACAGCCTCAGCTCTGCTTTGTAAGTTTTGTCTCTCTCCTACTCTCTTCTTGTCTCCTCCTTTGTTCCACTCCGTAACTCCACAAACTTCCCTACTGGAGTTTTGCTTTCTTCATCCCACTTCTTTGAGCTTCTGGATCAGTCTCCACTGCACTTCTTCCAGTGTGCCCCTAGCTAGCTTTTAACCCCAGCCAAACAGATAACTTTTCCTTCTGTTCCAAGAGTTTGACTGCATTCTTCCTTGTGCCTAAAGCAAATGAACATTCCAAACCATCACAGCAGTTAAACCAACCAATATCAGAGACTTCAATGCCATAAAGATATTGCAATGCAATATGCCTTGGGTGCTGCTTTCTTGACACTTTTATATAAAAAATTGAATTTTACACATATGCGTATACACAAAGCAACGGTATTCCCAGTAGTCATGTATGGCTGCGAGAGTTGGACTATAAGGAAGGCCGAGTGCCGAAGAATAGATTCTTTTGAACTATGGTGCTGGAGAAGACTCTTGAGAGTCCCTTGGACTGCAAGAAGATCAAATCAGTCAATCCTAAAAGAAATCAACCCGGACTGTTCCCTGGAAGGCCAGATAATGAAACTGAAGCTCAAATACTTTGGGCACCAAATGAGAAGGGAGCACTCACTGGAGAAGACCCTGATGCTGGGAAAGATTGAAGGTCAAAGAAGATGGGGACGGCAAAGGATGAGATGGTTAGACAGTGTCATAGATGCAACGAGCATGAAATTGAGCAAACTTCAGAGGACGGCGGAAGACAGGAAGGCCTGGTGTGATCTGGTCCATGGGGTCGCGAAGAGTCGGACTCGACTGTGCGACTGAACAACAACAATATACACAATCAAATTACATCATACAAGCCCCTTTACCATTTGTGATTTTTTCCCCATACAAGCAATAGCATTAGGAAATCATAAATCTAGCCATGTGTTTTCATGGTACAATAAAATAAATACTATTCCAGTTTGGTGTAGTGGTTAAGAGAGGCGGACTCTGATCTGGAAAACTGGGTTTGATTCCCCACTCCTCCACATGTAGCTGCTGATGTGACCTTGGGTCAGTGACAAATTCTTTCAGAGCTGTTCTCTTACAAAGGGTCTAACTCTGTTTAGGATTGTAGTACTGTAAATTGTCTCAGGAGACAGGCAACTGCTGATATGTGCTATCCTGCGAAGATTAAGCCCAAAAGGTAGCAAAACAAGCCCTGCCTTTTCTGTAGGCTTACAGAGCGGAGCCACAATTTTCTCTTCCTTTAAAGACCAGAATTAGCTTTGCAGAATGTCAGTTAGAATCAAAGAAGAGTAGGTTTTTATACCCCACTTTTCTCTACCTTAAGGAGCCTTGGAGCAGCTTACAATTGTCTTGCCTTCCTCTCCCCAGTACAGGCACCTTGGGAGGTAGGTGGGGCTGAGAGAGTTCTGAGGGAGCTGTGACTGGCCTGAGGTCACCCAGCAGGCTTCATGTGGAAGGGTGGGAATCAAACCCGGTTCTCCAGATTAGAGTCCACGCCTCTTAATCCACACACCACAAAGGCTCAAAGTCCTTTATTCTACAACTGTTCAAATATGGTTTGATATATGGCAAGAAACTTCCTTTGTGAGAAAGGCATGTACTGGCTCTTTTCCAAGGAATTGTGACTGAAGGATCCCCTGCTGGATATTCTGAAGATCAGTGCTTGGCTGGCACTGATATGATGAGAACACAGCAATGTTCTGAAACACACCAGCAGGTGGCGTCTCTCCTACAGCTAACAGAGGAATATGATGTTCTAGTGGCCCCTAGGACACCCCTCCCCCCCTCCACTCACACACAGAGAGAGAGAGAGAGAGAGAGAGAGAGAGAGAGAGAGAGAGAGAGAGAGAGAGAGAGAGAGAGAGAGCGCAAGTTCCTTTTGCCAAAAGCAAAGATGTTTGTTTGCCATTTCTTCTGTAGTGAGAGTGGAGGCAAAAGGTAAGTCATGAAAAGGTAATAGTAATATAATTGCATAAAGAACTTTGACAAAAATATTGGAAGAACATGGGATTCTTACAGAGGAAACTTTTCTGCTGCACATTGTTAAAAAAAAAGACCTGGCTGTACTCCTCTGCTCTTGTGGCTAAGTACGTCCGTAGCATACCATTTACAGAATACACATTCATTAAAATTATAGGGTTTTCTTAAGAACAATGGTGGCTGTCAGGTAAAGAGAAATGTGGAACAGGTGAGGCAGAACGCAGCCCACATTCCAGCTCCTTTCGACTTAATATACAAAGCTAATGTATGCTCCTTGATCTGGTAGCACAGAGAATATGTATAAAGCCATCTGCGGCTTGTTGGAAAGGGCAGAACTCACATACGAGCAGCAGCAGGCTTCTGTGGGCACTTTCCTTATTCCTCCGTCATATTCATATATAATTAACAGGATGCCTTATAAAAGCATCGTCATGAATATCCTCAGTCTTCGTTTAGATGCAGATGGAAAAATGGGTTATGAACATCCTGTAGCTCATTAATAATCTATGGTTTGCGAAACAGTTGCCTAGCTCCCCCCCCACACACACAATTGACTGTCATAAAGAATTGCACCTATCATGACTGCCCAGACCTTGCAGCATATGGAAACTCTGATCCAGTAACATGCAATTCCTATAAACAGGATGCTGTCCTCAGAAAGAGGAAATGTTAAAACCTGCATATTCTAAATTTACTGGGATATTCCACCAGAACTTTACCGTTAATTCCCACGTGGCTATGCCATGCTAACAGCTCTCCCAAGCAAACTGATCTTCCGCTTCCTTTAGAGGAGAAGCGATGTCAACATTCCATGGCTGACAGTTTCCCCAGAGCAGTTAGAACATTCTGTGGATCACAGCAGTTTAGCCAGGATGGGGGTGAGGGTGGGGTGGCGACAGATGAACGTAGACGTGCAATTTGCACCCTATCATTGTATATCTAAGATTAGAAAATGACAATCTGAAACTCCCCCCCACCCCAGAAAATGATGGAAATGTCAAGAGTTTTAAGCACCTGGTAGAAAGGTTCACTGCAAATCTAAGACAACATCCTGTTGAAATTGCTATACCAGCCTAGACCTTTTCATTTGCTTGGGGTGAGGGTAAGATCCCAAAACAATCCATCAAGATGCTAATTTAATTCACTGGCCACGGATGTGCGCAACAATCTGTCCTTTTTGGCCTGCATTTTAAAAAGGTATTAGCGCGATGCTTTAGACACCATATAATTTTAGTTTTAAAGAATGACTCCTGGGACATCTACTAGCATCTGGCTGTGTCTCAATAGCTCACCAGGCGTTTATTGTTAGGTAGCTGCAGTTGCTAAAAGGGTTGGTTTAACACACTGGAAATCTACTTCCTTGCCATCAATCAATATCTGCTATACCCAATTAGCCTCTTTGTTTTCAAAAGGCATACACAAAAAGAGAGAGAGAAACAAACTAGAGATTCTTTCTGCAGATAAAGCCTCCTTTAAAAAAAAATACTTTGTACTCAAATGAATGGGCTGTTGCATTTGGGGAAATATTTGAAGGTATGTGGAAATGTGTATGGTTTTACTCAAGACAAGCTGGCACCCATGTGGGAGTGGAAAATCTGGTACCCTTGCACAAATTCTGTGCTTCCTGAGGAATCCCCGCCTTTCCCACCCATTCAGTGGTTCATGCTCCCATAACTCATGCTCCTGGGACATAATCTGTCCTTAGTAGGAAAGGTTTTTTTCCTTTTTATTTAATTTATGGCCATATTTTTTCCCACCTGGGGAGTCCCCAGAGTATGTACAAACCCCTTCCTTGTCTGTGAGTGGCCTAGCTATGTGATTAGCCAGGGAGCCAGTGAATTTGGTATTAAAGATAATGATGTGCATGGGTGTGCATGGGTGCACTGTATGTATTTGTTGCGTATGTGAGAGCCAGTGTGGTGTAGTGGTTAAGAGTGGCTGCCTCTAATTTGGAGACCTGGGGAACTCCTCATGAAGCCCACTGGGTGACCTTGGGCCAGTCCCTGTTCTCTCCAAACTCTCTCAGCCCCACCCACCTCACAAGGTACCTGTTGTGGGGAGGGGAAAGAGAAGGCGCTTTGTAAGCCGCTTTGAGACTCCTTAGGGAAGAGAAAACCTATTCTTATTCTTCTTGGTCACCGTCTTCAGCTTTGTCTTCTATATTGTAATAAATGTGGAAAACAAAAATTGTATTGGCATCCCAAGCAGAGTTTACCCTTCTAAGCCCATTGATTTCAAGGAACTAAGAAGGGTGTATGTCTGCTTAGGATGGCATTGTTAGACATTTTTTGGTCAAGCAAGTGTAAGTGAAACAGAAAATCCCTGTAATTGTAAGTGTAATTGTAAGTGAAGCAGAAAAGCAGAAAAGATATCAGAAAGGAGGAACAAATGATAAAAAAACAAAACCCAGCTTAAAAGGCATTTAAAGAGTGTTATAATTTGTCTTTTAACTTGTAAATTATGGTTACGTTGTTCAGGCGTTTGCATTCTATGCCTCATAATTGCAGACACATTAAATAATGTTGCCGAACCATCCTTAACTTAATGAGGGGTATTTATTATTATAAATAGAACCACTGAAAATTGGATACGTTGATTGCAAAACCAGCATCCACTCAGCCTCTCATTCCCGTAATAACGGCATCTGAATTACTCAGCTATAACTTCAGGAGAAAAAAAATTCATGATGTCATAATCAATATAACTTAATCCATCACAAGGTCTTTGCCAGTACAACAGAGGTATTCTCCCCTCCACAAGTCTCTATCTCTTGGGCTGCTATATCTTCCTTTTATTTTCCCCTTTATAAATTAAGTCTAGAGAAGTAACAAATTCTGACAGAAGAACTACTGGGAAAGAGCTGATAGAGTTGGGTGTACTCAAATTGCACGTAAAGTGGGACATTGCGAAATATTCGGCCTCATGGGTAATCTGGCCTATAAAGCATGTGAAACTGGTAGCATATTATTTAATACAGACAGAGAGGGGGGAAAGCAGACATGAGCACACATGAATGTGAAAACACATTAAGCTGCCTTATACTCAATCAGACAATCAGTCCATCACGGCTGGTCTTGGCTACACAGAGGGGCTCTTCAGGGTTTTAGGTTGAGGTTTCTCACAACACCTGTCCACCAATTTTTGGTCTTTTCAATCAAAACATGCAAAAAAATAAATAAAAGACACTGGCCTTTTTAAATGAAGATACCCGAGATAAAACCTGGGATTTTCTGCATTCCACGCAGATGCTGTACCATGGAGCCACAGCGCTTCCCTTGGCTAGCTTTTAAAATACCACCGCACCCTTTTTTTACAGCTCCGTGGTTCTCAAATCCAGTCTGACTCAGTTTGAATTTATTTCCCAGGGTCACTAAACATTTCCTTACCTTTGAAGGCACGTTTTAAATTAATGAATGCAAACTTGACATTCTGTTTAAATGTCCCTATGAAGACATGTAGGAATACTTGCCAAGTTTTCATGTTTATCACCCACATCCAAACCATTTGAGTGAGAGAGGGTCACATTGCAATGACATTCTCCGCCTGCAGGCAGAGTTGATAACGTCTGTGGAGGGAGCCCATTTCTCAGCAGGGTCAGGGCGTTTGCCTCTTAAATGCTCCAAGGAAGCCAAGCAGAGCCACAGTTTCCCCAAGGACAAGTGCAGTTTACCCCATCACAGTTGCCCTGTACAGTTGTTACATTGTATGAGAAAGACATGCTAAACACAAGCTTACGGAAAATGCATGATTGCTCTTTCTTTTGAAAGGGGCAACTTGTGTACCAAGACAGAAAAACCACGTCGCCCATTTCAAAAGAAATGCTAAGTTCACATATTGGGAGGATCGAGTGTAAACTGTTCATTCTGTATGTGCAGTCACAGTGCCAGGAACATAATGTCTGAAAAGGCAACTGTTGTGTGTGTGCGTGGGGGGGGCACCTTCATTCATCGCATACTGACCTATTTCAGAGCTCTCAAAGGAGCAAAAGGCATGTTTGTTTGGGAATATGGCCATCCCGTTCTGTCCCAATTAGTTTGGGATCACGTGTGAAGGCAGCTATGTTGTCAACATTCAGGTCATGAACCACAATTTTGGTCTGTCTACCAATTTTGGTGTAGTGGTTAAGTGTGCGGACTCTAATCTGGGAGAACCGGGTTTGATTCCCCACTCCTCCACTTGCACCTGCTGATGTGACCTTGGGTCAGTCACAAGCTCTGGCACAGCTGTCCTTGAAAAAGAGCAGTTTGTGTCAGAGTTCTCTCAGCCCCACCCACCTCACAGGGTGTCTGTTGTGGGGAGGGGAAGGGAAAGGAGTTTGTAAGCCGCTCTGAGACACCTTTGGGTAGTGAAGGGTGGGGTATAAATCCAATCTCTTCTCTTCTTCTTCTTCTTTTCAATCAAAACATGCAAATAAATAAATAAAAAACACGGGTACACAGAGCCCCACTGGGAAAATCATCTTGTGACCAGCTGCAGTATTTGCATAGCAACAGACAACCAGTTGGTAAAGCTCAAAGTTCTATAGCGCCACCCTAAGGAGAGTGATGCCCTTCTAAGTCCACTGAAGACAATGGGCCTGGAACAGTGTAACCAATTGCATTGCTACTTTTCCATTCTGAACAGGCTGCCCTTAATGACCTACCTCTGTGGAATGGGAGGATTAGCAAGGAGTCGATTGGCTTTTATACTGACAAGTATAAAACAACCTCTTTGAGTTCAGGGAAATCTCTACTTTCTACCTTTTGCAACTCCCACTTGCACCAGCTTTCCTTTTTAATTTCAAAAAAATAGTTTTTCTTTTCATTTCTGTTTAAAAACCCATCATGCAGCATTGGGGGGAAAACCCTGCATACATGTGAGTACATACGAGTGAATCATTATCTCCAGCAGAGGAGGAAAACCATAGGACTGCCAAACCTTTCTGACCTGCATTTACAACAAAAGCCACCTGCAGGAGTCTAGAACTTGTGCCCAACATTTCTTGTCTATCGAAATTCTCCCTTGCCTCGATCTAAACATATTTTATCAAGGAATCAGTCCCACTGATCTTACAGCTGATGACAACAGCGGAGCCAAACTACTGGAAATAACCTGAGATGTACATGTTGTGATATCATGTATGGTGTGCTCTGCTTCACCTGTTTAAAGTGCAAGGAAAACATGTGTCAAGGAGATCACTTAAGTAATTATCACTGTGGCACTTAAAAGGCATGAAAGAATGGGAATTGGACTCCCATGGCAGATTAAAAATAGAAGGCTGCTTTGAACCTATGAACCTCCTATAATGCAATCAAGCTCGCTGCCAAAAACCTCCAATAGGCACCACACAAACAAGGGGAAATTAAACCTACAAAATCGTTTGTACGGAAAGCAAAACAAGCACCTTTTGGGCTTTTGGCCAGCTTTGCTCCCTGCCAGAAATGGAATGTTTCCAATATTCCGGGGGGGGGGGGATTTGTGGTTTAAACTCTCTCTCTCTCTTTTAAGGCATGTAGATTTTGTTTGCAGCAGTGGCCAATTCACAAAAGAGACATGAGAACATAAGAGCAGCCATACTGAATCAAGACCAATAGTCCATCTAGGCCAAATCTTCTTACACATAGTGGCCAACCAGACTTCTCCAGAAGGGCTACCAGAGGGCACTGCCCAGGGTCGCCAACCTCCAGGGGGGACCTAGAGATCTCCCACTTTTACAACTCGTCTCCAAGCAACAGAGCTCAGTTCCCCTTGAGAAAATGGCTGCTTTGGAGGGCAGGCTCTATGGCATTACATGCTGCTGAGGTCCTTCCCCCAAACCCACCCTCCCCAGGCCCTACCCCCAAATCTCCCAATCCAGAGTTGGCAACCCTAGGCTGCCTCTGAAGTCCCATTTATTCATCATGGTTAATAACCAGCAGTGGCCCTAATCCCACCTAACAGACATCTACCATTTGGGATTTGAAACTTCATGAGAAGTTATGTCAAACAGATTAACATAAAGTAAATATTCTGTCACTGAATACTTTTCTCCTCCCCCATTATTCAGTTATGCATTTAAAAACATTTTTGTATATTATGCCAGGACTGTACATGGTAAGAAAGAACAAGAAAGTACCTACCTCAAGGAATTTATAATCCACATTTTGATGAGGGCAGGGGGGAGAGACAATAGAAGAAGGGTGGAGGAGAGAGAGGCCAGAGTAACCAACAGGGCACCGACCACGCCAGAAGTGAAGGAAGCAACTGCATGTATGAAGGCTTCCTTTACAGAGGATGTGGTCTAAGGGATTAAGCCAAAGGCTTCACAACAGTTCACAGAACTGAATTGGTTCTGCTAGCAGGAAAAGACCTATGATGTTAACATGTAAAGGTCACTAAGACCACATCCTCAAGCTTTCCCCCACAATCCCGTCGATTAAATTTTATTTCACACTACCCTCTAAAGAGTGTACACAGCCTCTCTCTCCTTATTTTATCCACATAGCAACCCAGTGAGGCAGGTTATTCTGAGGGCTGATTAACACATTACGAAATCCACATGGCCAGTCAACTACGTGGTTTGGAAGTTCCCTGCTTGGAACACTCAGTTCAGACTGGGGTTGTGGCACATGAGGACAGGGGCCACAGCTCAGAGGTAGAGCATCTTCTTGTCATGCAGAAGGTCCCAGGTTCAATTCCCAGCATCTCCAGTTGAAAGGATCAGGTCACAGGTGACATGAAAGACCTTTTTTCTGAGACCCTGAAGAGTCTGAGCAGACCATAATGACCTTGATGGACCAATGGACTGATTCAGTGTAAGGCAGCTTCATGAGTTCATGTATTTAAGCCTTCCCCTTCATGCATCATTCTCCCAACGGGAAATGGCACAGGGGTGCTATTTGCCTCTATGGGAAAATGTAATGTGTACGGATGGCTGCACATAAATTTCCCCAATGGAGCAAAAGCTGCTCCCGGTCCCTAGGGCATAGGGTTGCCAGCCTCCAGGTGGGGCCTGGGGATCTCCTGCTTTTACAACTGATCTCCTGCTGACAGAGATCAGCTCCCCTGGAGAAAATGGCCACTTTGGAAGGTGGTCTCTATGGCATTGTACCATGCTGAGGCCCCTCCCCTCCCCTCCCCAAACCCCTCCCTCTCCTGGCTCCACCCCCAAAGTCTCCAGCTATTTCCCAACCCAGACCTGGCAACCCTGCTAGGGCATTCTGGGTTGGGGAAATGTTTATAGCCATTATCCATGATCAGGACCCATGCTTTCTCTTTCAGTATAAGGTTGGTTTGTTTTTGTTTTGGGTTTCTTTTCTTTTCTGTTTGCAATTTAAAACTCATACTCCCACGAGGGGCCACATATTGAAATATGTAACCAGCACTTTTAGAGCCCAACTCACAGCCATACAGAATGGAAGGAGGCCTCTGAGGACAGCGCCACCTGATCTGTGACTAGCACAGCAATCTCCCAAAATAAAACAGTTTTGGGATTACTTTTGTGACTAGACATATTTAAGCTAAGCATCTGCCTTTTAAATAAATTCACACATATAACTATTGGGGCACACAAGGCGATTACAAAATGTCCCGTGTCAGTCTAGTAATCTGCAAAGCTCTTTTAAGGCATTCCAGAGATCTTATGTGAAAAATGATACGTGTCCCAATGATGAGGCACTGTGCGAGGAGGGCTCATGTAACACGGGCTACGAACAGATCATAGTGCATACCAGAGGTAAAAAATAAATCATCTCTTTTATTTTCAGCTTTAATTATTCATATGATCAGATTTCATATTCCCTGGATGGGCCTATTTTTAAAACTTGTGGAAAACAAAATGAGTAATGGGGGATGGCATAATCCGTCATATGGGTGTGAATAAACAGGGGTCTGAATGAAATGCTCCATGAGGTAATTGGTATTTCTCCAGCAAACACAAACCTGGTGGTTCCCGGCCCCAGAGATATCCGGCTGGCCTCGACCAGGGCCAGGGATTTCTCAGCCTCGGCCTCAGCCTGGTAGAACTCTCTGCTGAATGACATCTGTGCCCTGTCTGATCTATTAAAGTTCTCCGGGGCATGCAAGGCAGAGATGTTCCACCAGGCCTTCGGTTGAGGCCAGCGATGGTTCCCATACATCTGCCCGGCACCCTCCCCTCCCCCTCCCCTCCCCTCCCCCCCTTAAAAATCTGAATGCTAGATATGCCATCTTGGTTTTTTTAATGTTTAAAT
>NW_015173134.1:917208-928908 GCF_001447785.1 Gekko japonicus
ATACATACATACATACATACATAGGACTATGTTTTGTCTAACTTGTCAGAAGCCTAACTGAAGTTACGAGGTCCACAGGCCCCAGGGTACCTCCAGTCTGCTCTTGGTGCAGATGCTCTAGTATAAGCCTTTTGATCCTAACCTTCTTCCAAAAGGCTCAGGGCAGCAAAGGTCATTCCCTGCTTCATCCTCAACCAAGTGAGGTATTTTGGGCTGAGAGTGTAACTGGTTCAGGTCACCTCATGAATTTCATGGCTGAGAGTGGATTTGAACCAAGGCCTCCCCATTCCAAGCCTGACCCTCTAACTATTTTGCCATTGCGTGACTTCCCCACCTGGAACGATCAATTTTTGGATGCTCTCTTTTGTGTTTGTGGCTCAGCCCCATCATTAAAAAGAGAGTGAACGAATGTGCACACACAAGAGAGCCGGCTTTGCTGGGAGGGCGGGGTAAAAATCGAATGAAATAAATAAGTAAATAAATAAATTTGGAAATATCCATGTATTTGAGGGCATGCTGATGATCAAATTCCACCAGATTTTATCCTCCCACTGCAGACAGAGAATTGCATCCCATGTTTGTCTGTTTGTTTTTGTTGATTTCTATCCCGCCCATTCCGGCCTAGGCTGGCTCAGGGTGGCTCACAACAGAATAAAATTTACATAAGATAAAACACAGTTCATCACATTAATAAATAATACAATAATACAATAACATAAAACATATATATGTTGCCCCTGTGGGTCCCTTGCCTTCCATGTGCAGCATTGGGGGGGGGGGTCATTTGGTGCTGCAGGGGAGGTAAGGAGAGCCACTCCGCTGATGGTAATACTTTTCTTAGAAAAATATCCTACAAGATCCAAGCCCATGTCTACAGCCTCTTTCACTGACATTTTACATCCGGATAGCACCGGGTAGGCATACAATACCGGTAGGATTTCTAGTCTCCAGGTGGTGGCAGGAGATCTCCCGGAATTACAACTGGTCTCCAGGTTACAGAGATCAGTTCCCCTGGGAGAACGTGGCTGTTTTGTTGGGTGGGCTCTATGATGTTAGACCACACTGAGGTTCCTCCCCTCCTCAAACCCATCCTCCCCAGGCTCCACCCCCAAACCTCCAGGAATTTCCCAACCCAGAGTTGGCAACCCTAAGTTCTGACCTTATCAACCCATGATTTTTCCATTAAGTAAATGGAATTTTCAAGTTGTCCCCTTTCTTCAAAATGTTTAGGAAAGTCTCTGATGTCCAATTTTAGTATCATGACATGTGTTTTCTTTTTGATCCCTGGATAATTTGACATTAAGAGGTTCAGTGTCCTCTGATAAGAAGGGAAGAAAACAGCATAACTTATGAGCAGTTTAAATGTCAGATGTTCAATGGTGCCAAGCATTACTTGATTAGAATGCAAGCTGCAGATAGGCACACGGCCTAAAATAATCTGCCCCCGGAGTAACCTAAAACTATATCTCAGTGCTGCTCTAAGTGGTTGAGCAGTAATCCTGAAACTGATTGTGACATCAGTGGAATGTACATGTTCATAAATAAAGATGAACCCTTGAGGTATAAAAGGGCTGGTCAACAATGTTCAATTTATGGTAGTGATGGTGGTCATGACACAGGGTCTACTTGATGATGTGCAGTAAATAACAGGAAGTGTGGGAAGCTAGACGAGAAGCAAGGCTGATCTATTTCAGAGAAAGACATATTTTAAAGGGGTCACCTCCATTGCAGAAGTTTTCCTAAAAGGTCTGAAACTTAGCTTTACCTATTTATTTTCAACATCCCAACTTGCAAATGTCAGTCCCAATGGGACTGAAAGTCTGATCAGAATGCTAGTCACCAAACATCAACAGGTGCACCACTTGTTTAGACTGAGTTTTTAAACATTCTGCATTTTAATGCTTTAAACAGGAATACAGAAATACTAATCAATAATGAACAAAATCCTAGTAAATCAAGGAAAGAAGAAAAGTGTGGGGTAGGTAGGATCTTACTTAAGTACAGGTCACACATGACCACGCATGATACTGCATTATAGTGAATTAGACCATTAGTCTATCAAGGTCAGTATCTAGGGCTGCCAGTAGGGTTGCCAGGTCTACCTACTCGGCTAGCAGGGGGCGGGCAGGAGCCTTCTGGGAGTGGGGAAGGCGGGGCAACGTCACTGCATGCAACGTCATTGGTGCAATGACATCATGCAGAAGTGACATCATCATGCCAGGCACGTCACGCAACAGCATTCTAACATTTTGGTCAAAACTTGGCCAAAATGGGAAACTTCCAGCTTTGGCGTCTTGCTGGTGGGTTCACTCCATCAAAGCTTCGATGAGAGTGGCCCACAATCACACCATATGGGAGGGGTCCTGGAATATTCTGGGGGGGCAGAGCCTGGGGCGCAAGGGAAGCCTCTCCTGAGGCGATGGCTGAAGGATCGAGGCTTTCTTTTGCCCCGATAGGTCCCGCTGATGCGAGACCAGCCATGGACTTAAAGAAGCATACCGGAACGAGTGAGCAGGAGATCTGGCATTAAGAGACTTTCCCCATTTCTGGGCGCAAGCCAAGGAGTAAAGTGTGAGTGACTATTTGGCAAACCATGCAAGCACTTAGACACAAACCCACAAAACTGCTTAAAAAGCCCCAAATACATACCCCGGGAAAAGCTGCTGAAAAAGAAAGCAAGTGAGGGGCAAAACGGCGGGTTTGATGGGAAAACGTTAATTCAACAAACTGGTGTGCAGACTAGAAGAAATCCTCTACTTTAAAAAAACTTTCAGAAGCAGTAAAAAACTTTTACCTTTAATGTAAACAATGTCTCATCAGGGTGAAAAAATGGCACCCAGAGTGAAAGCTTCTTCAGGAACTGCCAGCTTATCATCTTTGACTTCCAGGCTGGAAGTAACCACAGATATCTCTGAGATGATTACTGCAGCACTGCACCCTCTATTGGACCAGATGACTAACTTGAACAACAACTTTGAAGCTCTACAAAAAGAACTGAAAGAAACCAATGCAAGAACAGAGAAGACAACAAAAAAGCTGAAGAAGGTTGATAAGAAGACAAATGTATTGAACCAGAGAATGGAGGTAGTGGAAAAAGAGAGGACCTCCGAGTAACAACAGCTGTTACAACTTCAGTTGGAATGGTCAGCATATGTCCTGAGATTTCAAGGTATTCCAGAGCAAAAAGATGAGAACCTGAAAGAGATTCTAAGCGAAACCCTAGCTCCCATGGCAGGTTGTAAAGCAGAATTTTTACCAAACGACTTGGATATGGTATACTGAACCTATCCAGAATTTATCAAGAAAAACAACCTGCCTGGTGAAGTATTTGTGAAATTCCCTAAAAGGTTAACAGGGGATATAATACTGAAAGTGACTAATGGAATAACCTTACAAATCTAAGGAGAAGAAGTGAAGGTTTCAAAAGATCCATTTGAGGTGAGAAAGAGGAGGAAACAATATAAAAATCTGACTTCATTTCTACAGAAAAATGCCACTCCCTACAGATGGATAATCCCAGAAGGACTTATCTTCAACTTCAAAGAGAAAAAAGAAAAGATTGACTCTGTCCTCAAAGCAAAAACATTTTTGGAACAGCATCAAAGTCCAGCGAAAGAAAAAGAAAAAGGGAAGTAGAAGAGAGTATCGTTACAGAAGATGTTGGTGAACATGGTTCCAGAAGCAGTGACAGCTCCTCAAGTAGCTCCCTAGAGGAAGTTTTTGACTCTAAATCAGAATTAGGAGCCACAGCCCCTAAATCATTTAAAATTAGGCCGCCCTTTGATAAGAACAAACACAGAGGGAAGAAAACAGCTAAATAACCCAATTTTGAAAGTCTGTTCTTTCTTTTGTGTTTATTTACTAGAATGGACACAATATAACTAATTTTGTTTGCACTGTTTAAGACAGAAATATCAATTTTTAATCTCCAACTATGTTAAAGCTAAATAATGAGGAAAGATCAGGTAACCTGAAACTTAAAACATTTTTGATCCCTGCTTACTCTGTATTTTAGTTTAGATTATTCTTTTTCCCTATGTCCTGTAGTGTGTAGAGATAAAAAGCAAAAAAAAAGCAAAAAAACCCCAACCTTGGCCAAAATGCTAGAGCGTCACTGTGTGTTGTGGCCAGCGTGATGACGTCACTTCTGCGTGACGTCATCATGCCAACGACATCGACATGGGAAGGGGCTGTTTGGGGGTAGGGCTTCCCTGCTGGCCAGCTGACTGGCAACTGATTGGATCCCCCGACATCAGGGAAACCCTGACCCTGTGCAGGGGTCTCGGAACCCCAGTTGCCAGTTCTGAGTAGGGAAATATCTGGATATTTTGGGGGGTGGCGCCTGCAGGAAGGGAGGTTTGGGGAGAGGAGGGACCTCAGCAGGATATAATGCCATAGACTCCATGCTCCAAAGCAGCCGTTTTCTCCAGGGGAACTGATCTTTGTCACTGGGAGATCAATAGTAACATCAGAAGATCAATAGTAATATCAGGTTGGCAACCCAGGCTGGCAGTCTGCAGAGGTTTTTCATATAACTTACTCCCAGATTCCGCCCCCCACCCCCTTTTAAATTGAAGATGCCAGGGACTGAAACAAAGACTTTTGCATGCAAAGCAAAGGCTCTTCTATTGAGCCACAATAGTCTGCCATATTCGCTGTACTTAAGCATCAAATAAAGGGTTTTGGCGGCTCAAATTCCCATTCCTGAGAATGCTATGTAACTGTTTAAAATTGGCAGCTATCATTCCAACTGTGTTTCAAAAGAGAGGCCTGTGCTATCCTGTGGGTAGGTGGATATCTTATTCATAATGGAGTTTTGAACAGGAAAAGGCCTAAGTGAACTGTTCTGGCCTGTATTGGTCATAGCTTTTCATCATCCATTGCTGTGCTGGCTTCCACCAGCGCTATCGTAGGCTGAGTTGGTTGCATGCGAGCTAGCATGATACATTGTTGTCAGCACGAACAGACTTTCGGAACGATAAAATGCAATCTCAAAAACGGATCGTCCCATTAGGAAATTGCCCTTAGTGCTGGGTTCAACAACAGCCAGTTTCAGATTTAATTAAACTTTTGAAGTCCAAGCTGAATACTCCGGGGAAAGGGGGGGTGGGAATCAGGGAAAGCGCCAGTACCAATTGATGCCAGCAGTTTTTCAGCCAGAATCCCCAGGTTTTCATTGCAACACTAATTGTGAAGTACTGCATCGTTGGGTTTATATAAATGATAGCGGACATACCTCTTTCTTTTCCACATGTCTATTTTTATAAAGATTGCCACTCAGTAATAGTCTTTAAATACTTGCTGTACTAAAGGGCTAAGCATTCACACTGCAGCTGAATGCCTTATCAATCTATTAGCCAAGATGGCAAAACTAGGGGCAGTGATCTCACAGAAAGGAACAAGGAATGATATCATCATATCAGGTTGTCTTGTAAATACATCATTAGGAAGCAAATAACATTTACCTAACACAGCCGACTCTGGACTATGACGATCCCGGGTTTGCCAAGATGAATCATAAAGAAAATATGCCACAGGGCTAACAATTAGGTTGCCACTCTAAGCCCAAACAAGCCACTTGGATCCATGCGCCATTTGAAAACATACTGTACTCAACAACGAAGATGCATTATATTCCAGTTCTGATAGTTCCAGCCTTGTTTCCAAGGATCTGGCGGAAATATTTTACAAAGGGTTTGCTTTAACCTATCAGGTCAGATAATGGATCATGCGATGGCCTTATGTCACCCAAGTCTCAGCTGGAAAAAGTTAAGAAATCCACAACATGCCTACAGTGCAATCTTATGCAGAGTTACTCCAGTCCACACCTCAACTCATTCTGTATAGGATTACATTGCTAAAAGGTTTAAATGACCATTACGTGTACTATAGTTCCAATAACTGGAGCCGGCATGAAATCCAAAGTGTTACTCCCCCACCCCCAATGTTAAAACACTTAAGAATTTAAATTCCATAGCAGGTTATACAGCTATCTGAGAAGCAGATACTACTTGCTTTCTTTGCATTTATTCAGGCGTATAGCATGGTGGGTTATATTTTAGCACATCAAGCAAAGGTCCTGCTGTTTGTAATCCTCAAGGGAAAGTTGGGTTTTGGCCCCAACTGCAGCTGCTCAGAACTACTGCTGCTGCGATGGGCTCCTAGGAGCTTTCAGTGTTTGTTAGCACACAACTAGCTGAGCTCCCAGCACCACAACTGGAAGTCAGGACAGCCTAACAAAAAGCGGTTATGTGAATAGTCCAAAAGAAACATGCACAGCACACCCCTCTGGGCATTTGAAATGGCTTCTGAGGATAATTTAGATGCCACACATATATGCTTTTTGTTCCACAAACATCCTGCTGTATTCACTCATCATAAAATACACATGTAAAAAGCATGCCTTACGAAATTAGCAGTGTCTTTTTATTGCTCAAAGTGGGAACTTCTTCCCAAACTCACATTAAAACAGGATTCTGTCAAACGCACACTTGCCTTTCTGACTGTTCCAAATGCCTCAGCATGAGTTGTAGAACTGTGGCCACATTCGTGAGGGGAAATTCTTTCCAGCCCTCTGTCTTAGCAGACTTTTTTTCCCCCCTTGGTCTTCTTGACAAGACAAAGTTCCCAGTCCCCTGAATCGATGGTCTAGTGGAGACCAGCTCCACTGAAACACTCTCCTTTCTCTCAAGCAGGGCAATCGAGACAGCTGATTTTATTTTAGCCCTGCATGCACAACATGGCACTTGGCACCTATTTTTAGGGACTGAGGCCTGCCGAGCCGGTGGCTGAGTCAACTACTGGTTCTAGAAACTTGTTAGTAAAGCCAATCTTATAGCGTCCTTTTGTCATATCTCTAGGTATGGCATTAACCACTTGTTCCATCAATCAAACTTTCGCTTACCTAAGCCTCTATCCATGCCTTCTTCAGTTTAAAAAATAAAATAAAACCAATGCTCAAGACATTTGAAATGAGCATTTCTATCCCTTTTGCTTAATTGTACACACTCGGTTTAATGTGTGTGTGGACATGTGTGTATAGCAGGGATCTTTCTTTTAAATAAGGCCAGAGCGGTACAAGAAAATATTGAGACACGCAAGACTGTAAAACTAATTAAACCTGAGGTTTTTATTTTAGCCAAGGTTACCAGAACTTACTTAAAGTTTCCCTTTTATATATATGAGGTTTCAAGGGGGCAGAAGGTGTATGTGCATACCAAATGCAGCATACACAAAGTCCTTTCCCATCACCATCGCATAGGCTGGTGTCAGGCTGGGAGAGCAGGTGGGTGGCCCGTCAACCAACCAGCTACCCGAGAACCAGATAAGTGGAGAAACTTTTGTTCCTTCCCCACTCTCCTGGTGCCTCAAATCAGGGCTGATTCCAGATAATGGGGGGCAGTGTGCAGAGGGCTCCCAGGGGTCCCTTTCCCACCCACTCGCCCATGTGTCTCACTTCCTGCCTGTGTGTCCTTCCCCTGACCTGCTCACAAGCCCTCCTGCTACCCATGCTCACAGAGGCCTACACAGCCTGCAGCCCTTTCCCTGATGGCACTGGGTAGTGTATGCAGCATGAGTGGCGAAGCACTCACAAAGGAGCTGGCATGGAAATGGTACGTTGGGGGGTTAGTGACAGTGGGCCCTCCCAGAAGCCCTGGGGCCTAGCAGCTGCCCTACCTGAAGCTGATGCCAGTCCTGCCTCAAATATCGGAGAAACTGTTTCCTCCATGATGGGAAACGGGAGGTTGAAGGGAAGAAAGTTTTCCCGTGCACCCACTGGTTGACCAACCTGGCACTACACCAGCCATAGCCAACAGAGTAACAGAGCAATCCTAAGCAAAAGGGGCTGGATTTAGGGGCTGTAAAGCTCGCCTTTGTGTCAAGCAAGATCATTCTGAGCTACCCAAACTGGAATTGCTGAGCACAAAGATACAAGTTTAGACAACATTTCTCATGGATTCCAAGTCAATATTTGTATGTTGGTATTTAATTTTAGGGCTGCTACATACATACATCCTCCAGCACTAGTGCAATGGAAACACATACCGCCATGTATGAAAATCACACAAGAGTCTGTTTGACACCAGCATATCTGCCTGAGAGCTGCTGTAGCCAACGTCCATGTGTGTGTGTGTGTGTGTGTGTATTCTGTCAAATGTGATTTAATACAGGATGGGGTATAGGATAAGCATTCCCCCCCCCTTTAAGTTCCTCTAACTCAACTGTAAGATTTTAGCTTTGAATTCTATCTTAGTCTGCACAGGCCTCGATCACATGGGCCGGATAACGCACGGGGGGAGGCGAGGCTTTTTGCTCCGCCGCAATTAGAGCTGCCATAACGCGATCCCATGCATCGGTGGCATGCTACGGTTCCTTCCCTCTGCACCTGCGCATCAACGAGGGGCTGGAGGGAAAAGCCGCAGCTGGCGCGATTACACCGAGGGACTCCGGAGGCAGCCCATGGCAAACCAGTTGCTAGTACCTCTGAGCAGGTAGTTTTTAATCCTGCATTTTTGGCGGTACGCCACGGGTGTGCCACAGGTGCGCACCACTTCCCAGATGTTGTGGTGTTTTTGCGCCTGGATAATCTGCCATGCACTCTTCGCTCTCCTGCAGCAAATCCTCCGTGTGAACGGGGACACAGTTATTAAGAACATAAGAACATAAGTGAACCTGGTGGATCAGACCAGTGGTCCATCTAGTCCAGCAAACTGTTTCACACAGCAGCCCACTACGGGTTTGCTACGGGTGCACTCCACTTCCCAGATGTTGTGGTGTGATCGCGCCCGGATAATCTGCCATGCACTCTTTGCTCTCCCACAGCAAATCCTCCGTGTGAACGGGGCCACAGTTATTAAGAACATAAGAACATAAGTGAACCTGGTGGATCAGACCAGTGGTCCATCTAGTCCAGCAAACTGTTTCACACAGCAGCCAACCAGTTGCCCTGGAGGCCCAAACAAACAGAGCATACAGGCCAAGATGTTGCCTCCTAACACTGGTATCAAGATATCTTTATGTGGAGGTTCTCTTTACTCACCAGGGCTACTGGTGGACTCTCCTCCATGAATTGCTCTAACCCCCTATTAAAGCCACCTATGCTTGTTGCACAGATTATCATATTCATTATTATCATATATTCTAATAGCAAATTGTGGCCCCATCTGAGGATATTTACATCCAAAGATGGGAGCAGTGAATGGACAAGACAGATCTTTTAATACATCTCAAATTTTACAGGAAAAAAAGAAATCTAAGAAAAAGAAAAAACCAAAATGATTAAAGGTGCACCTGTAGCTTTAATAAACAGATGCCCTCACTGGCTGTTGCTAGGCAACCACAACACTTTGGCCAGCATTCCAGGCTTAGTTTCTGTCAATAAATGGCAGGCCAAGATGGCAAAGGCATTTTCAGGGCTCTTTTAGCCTTTGAAGCAAGACCAAGCCTGGCAGCAACCACTGGGCAACTTGATACCATCCAAACTGCATGACTCACCCAGGCCTGGCTGCTTGCTACTGTTAAACTGCAGCCACCCCACAATGGCCAGTATAGTATAATGGTCAGAGTTTCAGACTGGAACCTAGAATCCCCATTCTGCTAGAGCCTAGAATCCCCATTCTCAGCCTAACCTACCTCACTAGGGTTGCCAGGTCTGGGCTGGAAAATACCTGGAGACTTTGGGGGTGGATCCCGGAGAGGGTGGGGTTTGGGGAGGAGAGGGTCCTCAGCAGGGGTCATTTCCTGCGGGAGCGCACAGGAGCGGAGCTCCGGCAGTAAAGAGCCCAGGGGGCAGGCACATGCAACAAGCCCCACCCCCTGCTCCCAGCAGCCCTCAGTCAGAGCCAGAAGCAGCCAGGTAAGCTGCAGACCCCCATCCAAAACAGTCCAGTGGCACTTTTAAGACCAAGTTTTATTCAGGTACAAGCTCTCCCTCCTCTGCGAGGACAGATCTGCATGCCCCCCCCCCATAGCTAGCAATCCAAAACAGTCCAGTGGAGCCTAAGCGGTGGGTGTTGCCTTCTGACACACTTCCGGTAATGTCAGGGGGTGTGGCATATGCTAATGATTTATGCTAATGAGTTATGCTAATGAGCTCCTGCACCTCTTTTTCTATGAAATGACCCCTGGTCCTCAGTATGGTACAATGTCATTCAAAGCTGCCATTTTCTCCAGGGGAGCTGATCTCTGTCAGCTGGAGATAAGTTGTAAAAGCAGAAGATCTCCAGGCCACATCTGGAGGTTGACAACTGTATACCTCACAGGGTTGTTGTGAGGATGAAATGGAGATGAGGAGAGTGATGTAAGCTCCATTGAGTCTTCATTGTGGAGAAAGATGGGATATAAATGAAGTAAATGGACCTAGAAGTTATGCAAATACAAAGAAACCTAATATATCTCAAACAGAAATATTGGCAAAAATCCCCAAAAAACATTAGTATAGTTGCATGGGGGATCAAGGACAAAATAAAGTCTGCGTTTATTGGTTCCCTAAAAGACAAAGCAGGTCAGCAAAAATATTTAGTAAATGACATTGTGAATATATTCACAGATTACTACAAATCCCTATATAGCACCAGATGTCCTATGTAAGAAAGAATCGAGAACTATCTGGATCCTGTAGCATCACTACCTCGTCTATTGCAGGATCACCCAGATTCGATGGAATCCGAAATAACTTTAAAGAAGGTGGTAGTCATTATTAAGCAGTTAAAATCTAACAAGGCTACGGGTCTGGATAGAATCCCCACAGAAATCTAGAAAACCTTCAGAAACCCATTAGCTAAGCATCTTGTCAGAACGTGTAATGATATCCTGCAGAGAGGTAAAATTCCAACATCATGGTCGGAATCAGCATTAATAGTGATTCATAAAGAGGGAAAAGATCCAACTGACCTGTCATCTTATAGACCTATCACCCTCCTTAACCATGATAATAATTTTTTTACGACAATACTAGCCAATAGAATCAAAACATTTGTAGCAAATTATGTTAATGGTGACTAGATGGGCTTTATCCCAAATCGGCAGTTAATGGACAACGTATGAAGAACTATAAATATCATTGCCCACGAAAGAAAATCAAAAAGGGAATCTTTAGTGATAATAATTTTTTTACGACAATACTAGCCAATAGAATCAAAACATTTGTAGCAAATTATGTTAATGGTGACTAGATGGGCTTTATCCCAAATCGGCAGTTAATGGACAACGTATGAAGAACTATAAATATCATTGCCCACGAAAGAAAATCAAAAAGGGAATCTTTAATTCTTGCTATGGTTTCGAGAAAGCATTTGACTCAGTAGAAGTACAATATATGTCCACAGTTTTTAAAAAATTAGGATTTGGCAATATCTTTTTGAGGGCAATACACACTTTATACACCAATAATAAAGCTAAACTATGTATAAACGGGGTCAGCTCCTCATTTTTTCAGTTAACAAGAGGAACAAGGCAAGGCTGTCCACTGTCGCCTTTAATCTTCGCCATGGAAATGGAACCCTTAGCTGAGGACCTCAGATCAAATCCTCAATTTCATGGCATAACTATTGGGGAGCAAGAACATAAAATAAACTTGTGCACAGATGATTTAACTTTATACGTCTCTAACCCTAGTAATTCATTACAAGTAATACGACATGCTAAATGATTTTGGTAGTGTCTCAGGATTACGCATTAACACCTCCAAGACTGAAATCT
>NW_015173134.1:930998-941297 GCF_001447785.1 Gekko japonicus
AGAGAGAATATATTTTTGAAATTAAACCTTTAAAAGAGTTTGAGTTCTCATTTAACATTTTCTCAAAATCCGAGAGTTTTAGTCGTAACTTGTTACACATTTTTGAATCTACCATTCTTCTAACCTGAAAGTATTCGAACCACGGAATGGTTATATCCTGTGAATGTTCTAATTGCGATTTTGATTTCATGTGGCCTTGCGAAGTTATATCTATAAAGCGAGTCATGTGTAAGCTTTTCCAAACTTTAAAAGAGTTCTTATGTAAAGCCGGCTTAAACCATTTTTGGCCCGTGAAGTTCGTCAGTAATGACCTTTGTGGAGCTAAATAATGTTGGTATTTATCCCAGATCTTAAAGGATGCTTGTATAAAAAGGTTGTCTAAATGTCTAAAATTACTATAAGATTTATAGTTCCATAAAGACTCATTAAATGAGCCTGTAGGTAGGTATGAATTTTCCATGACCTTCCAATCTGCAACGTAGGAAGGACTGTAATGTTTAACTAGATTGGCTAAGATTATCGAGTCATGGTATAACAACAGATCTGGAACGGCTAAGCCCCCACGATCCTTAGGATTTTTGATAGATGTAAAATTTATCCTCGGCTTTTTAGCATTCCAGATAAAAGTGTTGAGATCCCTTTGCCATTTTTTCAATAATGATAACGGAATTATAATTGGAATTGCTCTCATAAAAAATGTTAATTTGGGCAAGATTAGTGACTTTACTACTTGTATTCGTTCAGTCAAATTCAATTGTAGTTTCATCCAATGTTGTAATAAGGAAGAAATATGAGATGAGACAGTTATGTGATTTAATCTCATTAGGTCAGCCATGTTCAAAGGTATTTGGACTCCTAAATATCTAAAGGAAGTGACAACCCATTTAAAATTGAAATTAGTGCAAATATATTGTTTCGTATCATTTTTTAGATTGATGGGGTATAATAAAGATTTGTCTCTATTAATAGTCAGACCTGACGCCTGGCTAAAGCTTTCGAGATGTTTTCCAATCTGAGCTAATGACACCTTGGGGTTGGAAATAAATAAAAGAATGTCGTCCGCAAAAAGACTTACTTTAGCTAGTTGCGTGTTTACTGTTAGGCCCTGAAAAATTCTAAGGAACTTGATTGAATGTTTGAGTGTTGTTTGTATGAGATTTATTCTTTAAGTAAAAGACATTTATTTTAGCAACAACAGCCTTGTTATCCTTCTCTGGTAACCCTTGGTGGGAACAGGACCTTGGTATAGTTGGCAAGAACCCATTTATAAATTGCCAATTGCTGTAAATAAAGCAATTCGGCTAACATCTTGTACACCAGAAGTGGCGTTACTTAATCTGTGGGATGATACAATAACAGGCGCCACCAAAGAACTATCAGCAGTACTACTGGCCACGGCTATAACGATAGTAGCAGCTTGGAAATCGTCCTCATCACCCACAATAACAGCATGACATGAAAAGATATGGGACCATTTCATCATGGCCAAAATAACAGATTCAATTCTTAGAGCACATAACCCTTCTACACCAACCTACTCTAAATTTGTATGGGTATGGGCACCAATACATATCATAGATGGTTACACCAATAAGCACAAAACACTGAAATGGTTAGAGAAACAATCACTAAAGTATGCTGTATGTATCTCAATTTGTATCATTTTCTTACGAGAGAAGTATTATCCTATGGTATTGCGCAAACTGTCTTTTAAGATTCTATGTAATGTGCCAATTACCTTACAGGATACTATGTAATGTATGCAATAAGCTAATAAAGTTTATCATAAAATTAAAAAATGAAGTAAATGAATAAGATGAAAGGCTGTGAAGCAGAGAAGGAAGCAAGGGAAAGTGAGGATATGGAAGTTGCTAAGATGAGGCAGAGGGGAAATAGTGTGGGGGAATGCAGGATAAAGTGAGGTGCAAGTCTTTGCCGATTCCTCACCAGTGCAAATGGGCCAGGCTCAGCCAGTGCTACAGTACTGGGCCATAGTTTTCCTGGAGAGAGGTTCCCAGGGGGTGGGAAGGGAGGAAAGCTGAAGACAGGAGTGCAAATAAAGGTATGTTGGCTGGTGAGTGGAAAGGAGAGAAGGAAGAATCAGGAGGGAAGAGGCTATGGGGCTGTGGTCACACAGAGCATTGGGCACGCTAGAGGGACGGAAGATAGGCGGATTTTCTGGGCGCGATCTCACCGCCACATCTGGGAAGCGTCGAGCTCCCGTGGCGAACCCGAGGCTTCCTGCGGAAGATGCGCGGTTCCTGAAACCGCGGGGCAAGGGCGGGCATCTGATCGCGTTTCCGGTGGTAGTTCCGGCGCCCGCCCATGTCCCCTCGCAAAACATTTGTTTCTTTTTAAAGTCTCCATTGATGCGCACAAGCACCCAAGGGAGCATGCACACATTTGAGTTTTTTTAAAAAACCAACCCCGTTTGCCCCGTGCCCCGCTTCTTTGCTGCGCCGCAGGACTGTGGAGTGATCGGCACCTCCCCCCTACCACGGGACCTCCACGGTAGGTCTGCTCGTGCAACCGTGCGGTTTTTAGCCCCGGGGCAAAGAGCCATGCTCCCCCCCCCATTTTCCTGCCCGTGTGCCCGCAGTCATTAATCACCTATAACCCATTTTCTCAAATGTTCTTATATAGAAATTAAATTGTATACAAATCATGTTGCCTCTCTTTGTCACATGCATCCTTGACTCCATGCTGTAAGTAAGGAACCTTGCTCCAGAGCAGGGATTCCTAATGTGGTGCCCATGGGCATCCCAGCACCTGCCAACACCTTTCCAGGCACCCACCAAGTATTTTTAGAACGTGGGCATTGCCAGGTGGGGCTTTTGCCTGACAAGGCTTCTGATTGCCAACTGGAGATCTGATTGGCTGTGCAGATTTTAGAAACATAGTTTGGGGAGTACCTACCACCACAGCTCAAGGATCTTCACTGTGTGACTGAAGGTAAGATGTGGCATCCATTTTGTGGCAGGGTCTGCCTTCTATGACAGCCATTTTGAGGCTGTGCTCATCACACAGTGTCAGAATTCCGAAGGCGCCTGCCAACTCAAAAAGGTTGGGAATCCCTGTCCCTGAGGAAAGAGTCTTGATCTGGAGGCCTGAATCTTTTCTTCAAGAGTAAGACATCTCATTCAGTGGAAGGCAGTCATATACTCCAGCCCCAGGAGTTTAAAGAGTATTAATGTTGTTTACGATTCAGCAAGGTACTTAGGCGTGTGATACAGCCACTATCAAGGATGTGCGAGGTGTGCATTTTGCTTGACAGCTTTGCCTCTCCTAGATATTTGCTAGAAGTGATTAAAGTAATTAAAGTCTGAAGTAATTAAAGGCGATGATCCACACTGACTGATCACATGCTGCCTGATTACAGCACTGCCACCCATTTACAGAAGGAATCTCTGCAATTATCATACGAGTAACACAAAGCCCTTGTTTCCTGTGTGTGACACAAACCAACCAGCCTTGTTCTAGTATCCTTTTAGTCAAGGATTTGTACAGCAAGAGCTGCACACCAGGTGAAGAGGCAGACCCATATCATAAAAGGATGATAAATCTGTTGAATGCAGAACTTTAACTTGGTGAGATAAAATAATCTGGAAAAGGACCCCGCTATCTCTTGCGCAAATAAAATGTCAGGCAGGAGGGCTTCCAAAAAAATTCCTAATCTTATTTACAGACATGACAGAGAACAAGCACCGTGCAGTGACATCAGCTCTCCAAACGCTTGTCAGATTTAAAGAAATACATGCAATTGTATATTGCAGGAATAAATTCCCTTGTATAGGTGTATAGAAGTCCTTTAGCACTTAGAGTGGTATAAATGAGCCATCACTCTGGGGTGACATTCTTATAAAACCAACATAAGTGCAAGGTGAACTCCATCTCTGACTATTCACATTTATCAAATTATGTTAATCTGACAGAAGCTACTAGTATCTACTGCCACAGTTTATCCCTTACAGTTAATACACTCTCAATAAGTACGATATCAAGGTCAATAAAGCCACACTCCTGCGTAACTAAGGATATTTTTTACCCCCAAATGATAACCACTTACTTTCAAAGAGTATGGCTAACAACATGAGCCCTTTTTCAACATTACAACCACAAGTACCAGGGGCTCACTAATGGGAACATGAGCTATCCAGGGGCGGATTAGCCATTAAGCAGACTAAGCACGTGCTTAGGGCACCAGGGCTACAGGGGGCACCACAAAGTTGGGAAAAGGGTGAAAAGAACTTTATGTAGCCCAAGCTTGGCTTAGTTTGTACAGTATATTGTGTTCACATATGAATACATTTTTGTATTGCTGCTACCTGCATTGTATATCTGGTCAGGCAGGTCAACAACTAAAACGGACTGGATCAGTGTGGAAAGGAGGGGGGCAACAAGATTGGTCAGTGCTTAGGGCACCAGTGAGCCTTAATCTGCCCCTGGAGCTACCCATGACGTTCCTGATTCATGCAGCTGGCATTTATGTGTGAAGAGGGCACAGATTTTCTAGGGGCATACTGATATATGCACATAGAAACAGATACAGAATATAGATGTGTGCACGTAGAAAATGCATGCATTGCCCTCCTCACACGAAATGGCAACTGTGCGAATCAGGAGCCTTGTGAATGGTGCAAGCTCCCATTTGTGGGTTTTGTTAAGGGTGGCTGTAATGTTTGAAAATGTCTGCGCATTTCTTGTCATTTAATAGATGAAAATGTACTGTACCTACTTGAGCTTCATTCTCCAGACGCAAAGACATTATCTTTCTCGCTCATGATTCCAGTTAATAGTGAGCCAGGGTAGCCACAAATAAATTGCCTGCTGTCAGCATTCAAGTGGAATACACTGCAGAGTGGCTCTAAGGTGGCCACTGTTAGCAGAGCCAACACCAGCCTATTGCCATGGCCTTACTGTCAGTCAGCATCAGAGGCAACACCACAATATCTGGAGAAACAAAACAGCCACGCCTGTAGCACCCTGGAATCTCTATTCTCCTATCAGAATGTCGCACAATGACTTTCCCACTCACCCCTCTGCATTAGCCATACACAAATATACCACTCAAAGCACAGCCATGGCTCAACGATTCCATGACCTCACCAAGTCCAGCAGGAAACCTGACAAAGACCAATATTGCCTTCACTTGCACAAATGACCATGGCGCTGTAGGAAGCAGGCCTGAGAATCCAATGGAGAAAGGTTTGAGTTCTACTGTCAATGTCCATGGAGGAACTCCTGGTACTATAGCCCAGGGCTGAAGAGTGCCTTGTGGAGCCACAGCTCAGTGGAAAAGCAGAGGCTTCGCACACCAGAAGCATCATGTTCAATCTCTGGCTACAGCCTCCACAGGAAAAATAGCTGGGAGGAGATGTGAAAAGCTGGGAAAGACTGCAGCACCCCATTAGAATGACTGGAACACAAACCCGTTATTCCCATTCAAGCCCCAGCAGGACATCTGTTTCCCAGCATCTTTCATCTGATCCAGCCATGCCCTCGCCATGCTCATTAGAATGACTGGGGAGACTACAAGCTATTATTCCAAGACACTTTTTATCAGTCTTCCTCTCCCTTCCATTTCATGTGACTCAGCTGCTGGATTGCCATTATACCACTAGTAATTGGAGGTGTTGGGTGTCCTGAGAACATTGGCCTGTGTCCAATGACACAGTTCCTCCAAAGGGATTGCTTGTGGGAAAGTGTGTGGTGATTTCCACTGATTCCTGCTTATATGTAGAGTTGCCACCTCCAGGTTGGGAAATACCTAGAGATTGGGGGCTGGGACCTGAGGAGGGCAGGGTTTGGGAGGGGAGCGGTTTCAATAGGGTACAGTGTCATAGAGTCCACCTTCCAAAGTGGCCATTTTCTCCAGGTGAACGGATCTCTGAAGTTTGGAGATCAGTTGTAATCCCAGGAAATCTCCAGCTACTACCTGGAGGCTGGGAACCGTCCCTCATATGGCAGTCTCCCACTTTCCCCCATGCTGTTCCTGAGGGGCACTGACCACCAGTAATAAAATGCCACAAGGAGAAGTGGGGAAATCCCAGATACACACCAGTGAACTCCTGGGATTGGGATACCCTCCTCATGCGTTCTCCAGGGCAAAAGATACAGGCTAGGGATGCTGTGATGTCGGCTATGAACACACCTGATGGTGCCCCCCTCCTTTCCACACTGATCCAAATACAGGCTAGGGATGCTGTGATGTCTGCTATGAACACACCTGATGGTTGAAATCACCATGTTCAAAGGTGGCAATCAGATGGGAGCTGATCGCCTGGTCTGTTCGGTTTGTGCCAAGCAGCCACGAATGCCTGCTGAAACAGCTTGCACTGAGTTCCCCAGAACTGTGCACCGGCAAAGATGCTGCCAATTTACACCAGGCAACAGCCATTAGCATCACTAAGGACTATTGAGGGAAACACCAAATGGTAGGATTCTATTGAAACACCACTTTTATTAATGACTGTTTTATAGGATTTGTGTGAATAATCAAATTGTCTATTTAAAGAATTGCCTGCTGACTGGAGCACTTATGCAGCAAGGATGGGGGTGGTAGTTACCCTGCAACAAATCTTCTGTACCTGCTGTGACTTTGACAGATGCATAGTAGAGAGACTAACAACAGTGCAGGTCTTCTCTGTTAGTGCCTCTCTGTGCTGAGCAGAGCCTCGCTGGGCCTGCATATGCCACTATGCACTCCAAAGGCACAGGGGCCCTACTGGAACAGAAGCATCGGAACCCACGTGTGTGTGTGTGTGTGGAGCAGTCTCCCCTGCCGTTACAAATGTTCTGCTGCAAGGTTCGCTCGTGGTCTGCATGGTACAGGGGAGGGCAAACCCTGCCTGAAGTATGAAACCTGCAGGGCAGGAAAAGGAGGCCAATTAACTTTGGGTTCTACGTGCTTGAAGGTTGCTGCAAGGTATACAAAAGAAAATTTGTTCAGCAATAGCAGGGATTGGGTTATTAACAAACTCAATGTATAAGTAAGTAAGTCAGTATAAAAGACCTTCTGCATAAAAAAACAAAAGCACCCAACCTGATGAGCTCCAAGCATGTTCATAGTCCTTGGCATGCTGAGAGCACTTCAGAGTCTGTGAAGGGAGGGGGAGAGGGGGGGGGGAACTGGCCTGCTCAGGACCCCAGAAGCTTAGAATATCCTGGACAAGGAGGAATCAGCAGAACTGATGGGGAAATTTCCCATCTGTCTATTGTTCCTCCCATGATTCCTTGTAGATTTCAGCTGCCGCCTCTATGAAATTAACCTCTCTGCCTACAGTGCTATCATAAGCTAAGATACAGGTTGGGAAACTCTTGGAGATTTGGGGATGGAGCCTGGGGAGGACAGGGATGTCAGTGGGGTACAAGGCCATAGGCTCCACTCTCCAAAGCATCCATATTCTCCAGGGGAAAGTGATCTCAGCAGTCCGGAGATGAGCTGTAATTCCAGGAAATCTCCAGATCCCACCTAGAGGCTGGCATCCCTACTTGCACATCAGCCTCTCATCCATCTGTCTATCTCTATCAGTCTCTCTACCCCATTAAGGCAACTAGATGACCCAAGAGTTGCAAAGGGGTGAAGTGCATGCCGGAGTACTTTGGTTACAAGGAGGGAGGTGGGTGGGGCTCTTAAAAATCTAATTTCAAACTGAGCTAATGAGGCCTCCATTTAAGCAAAAGAGGACATCTGAGCAAGTTGATTCAAAAGTCATTGGAAGATAATATACATGAAATTTCATTTTTATTAAGCAATATCTCAGAGTAAAATCACCCTTGCTTTTAACCTTTCGTGCCCTTAATGGTTTTAGGCTTGGCTGTTTGACAGCTCCCTTGGTCTAGAACACATAGGGAAAGGCTGTGTTGGCAGTCAGCAAAGGGACTTGGACAGAAGTCCATTAGACATTAAACAGAAAGGGGTCAATGAAAAGACTCTAAGGTGGGGGGAACTTTACCCTCCAGACTGAGCCTATTGTAACACAAAACACTAAAAGTTTTTTTTTCTCCCACCTATACAATTCCCAGGTTGGTAATGGGAAGACAATGTGTACCTGGCCAGATTGTACATTTGTTTTAATAATGGCTCTCCAAATCAACTCTGTTGGATCAGACCAAGGAGCCATCTGGTTCAGCATCCTCCTTGTCACGTTGACCAGGTAAACCCTTTATTTGCCCACAGCAGCTGAAAATCTGTGGTATACTGCATCTGTATGTGTAGGTCCCATTAATCTACTACATCTAATTACTGCTGACAGCAATAATTTGCACTAGAGGTCATCAATTCCATCCACACTAGAGGTCATCAACACATCACAGACCAGCAAATTCCACAAATTAATTTTACTTGTACCAAATGAATTTTTCTTGTACCTCTGTATAATGGAATTTCAGAGCAGGATTTGACCGTTTTCTTGCTCTCTGATATTGATGCACATGTTACTAGCAAAATGGCTTTGTTTGCACTGGCGGCGAAAAAGATAAGACTGGGTCTAGGACTTACTGTAAGTTACTGATGTATACTGTTGGTTGTGCTTTGATTTATCTTGTGTTGTTATGGCCAATGGCTAAGACAATAAACTAAACTTGATACTTGAATTAATTTTTCTTTGTGTTAGGCAACATTTATCAATTAGTTCCATTTAGCTACCCAAGAAAAACCTCTCGATGTCCCCTTTTTTCTGCCCTGACTTGAATAGCCCAGACTAACCTGATCTTGTCAGATTCTGGAAGCTAAGTAGGGCTGGCCATGGCTAGTATTTGGATGGGAGACCACCAAGGAATACCAGAGTTGTGATGTGGAGGCAGGCAATGGCAAACTCCCTCTGAAAGTCTCTTGCCTTGAAAACCCTACTGGGTTGCCAAAAGTCAGCTGTGACTTAATGTCAAAATAAGCAAAACATCCCTTATTTCTATACCCTTATGTTTTTATTTCATTTACTTCATTTACAGTCTGCCTTTCTCACCGAGACTCAAGGCAGGTTACAACATACAGAAAAACTATTCATTCACACCAGGGGTCGTTTCATAGAAAAAGAGATTCATTCACACAGTGCAAAATATCTAGTAACAATGGAATAGGAATAGGATGACAGAAATTAGGCAACAATGCAAGCGGAAAACTGTCTCTTGCATGGTAACCCATAAAACAATGCCAAGTGGATTACAAAGGTGCTGGACAGTGCAATGAAAGCAAGATGCTACAAGCCATACATGCTGTAATAGACTGCAAGCCCATTCCCTTATAAATCTATCCTCATGGCCTGTTCTATTATACAGCAATTTTCAGATCCCTTTATAAAAATGCCCTGTGAACATTTGTGTTTTGCACATTCTGTAGAATGAGAGACGTGTGGACGCTTTCCCAACTTCTCCAGGCAGGTCATCCCACAAAGTGGGAGCCACCACGACGAATTCTACAAACTTCTTTCATGTCCCTCCTTAATCATTTCTCTTCTAAATTGTACGGTTCTAGGCTTTCCTTTTACAGGATATGTTCCAACCCTGGAAGTGTTTTGATTGCCATTTTCTGCCTTTATAGTATCCCACACATCAGAAGGATGGCTGCAATTAGACACAAAGGGTGAAGGGAGACTTTTAGTATTATATAGGGGGAGCCATTACTCTTCATCTTGCCCTATGAGAGACCAGCTTCAATAGCAGCCATGGAGTATTGACAAATGACATCATTTCCTGTCCAGACGGGAAAATCTAGCAGGTGAATTATTACACTAGCACAATATCTAAGTGTGTGGGTCCAATCTTTCAAAGTTTAAAAATACACAATAAGAGATTTGTTCGGATGTGGACTTTTTTCAGGGCTGAACTAAATGTGTTGGCTTTTAAAGCCACTACAAGGAAAGTCTGTTAAGAAAAGAAGATCCCGGTTGGGCTCAGACTGTTTCCATGAGGGGAGGAAAGGCTCCTTCAGCCATTTTCCTGTGCCGTTTGGCTCATCTTTATGTTTAACAGACGCTCCCCTGAACTGCTGTGTGGTTGTGCGGAAAGCTAGGCCCAACTCTGTTCAAACCAGCATATTTAGTTTGGTCGTAAGACAGGAATTTGAAAACCAGAAAGAGAAGAATTTTACACTGAGAGCTCTCCATGTATTGGTTAAGATTATGAGCTGTAAGACCTAGAGTCCCTACAAACCTCAGCTCAGCAACCATGTACTGTGTAGACTGTCAGAACAGGATCTGAGGTTTGAATCCCTACTCCGCCATGGTAGCTTGTAGGGTGACCTTGGGCCCGTCACTCTCCTTCAGCCTAAGACGCTGCCAACCTCCAGGTGGTACCTGGAGA
>NW_015173134.1:942190-954486 GCF_001447785.1 Gekko japonicus
TTGAGTCCTGCCTCCAACATTCTAAACATTTTGCTAATCCTCTCCCCCCATAGCCAGTCAGAACACAGAGGTTATTTGCATATGCAGCCGCATTGGCCTCTGCCTCGGAACACAGAGGTCGTTTGCATATGCGACTTCATTGGCTTTTGCCTCCAACATTCTGAAGAGTTTTGCTGTTCTGAGGTAAAATGTGTCCAATCTCCAGGTGAGGGCTGGAGATCACTCAGAATTACAACTGCTTTCCAGATGGCAGAGATCAGTTCCCCTGGAGAAAATGGTGGGCTCTGTATCCTTATATGCTGCTGAGGTGGCCCCTGTATGACAGCCAATGTGACATAGCAGTCAGGGCTTCAGAGCACGGGAGAGGCTGCAGGTGAGTGGGGAAAGCTGAAGAGTGAGGGGGAAATAAAGGTAGGTTGATGATTGGCTGGGAAGGAGATAGGGTTGCCAACTCCAGGTGGGAATTTCCTGCAGATGTGAGGGATGGAGCCTGGTGAGGTTTCAGGAGGTGTGGGACCTCCGACAGGTACAAAGCCATAGACTCCACCCTCCAAACCAACTATTCCCTTCTGGGAAACCATCGTTGCAAATCTCCAGGTGAGGGCTGGAGATCACTCAAAATTACAACTGTTCTTTAGGTAGCAGAGATCAGTTCCTCTGGAGAACATGGTGGACTCAGTGTCATTATACCCTGCTGAGGTCGCCACAGCAGATTGACACTGAGTGTCCAAGGCCGGGGCACCTGCCCAGAGCCTCTTTCTAGAGACTGTTGTACTTATTTCCACAACGGGACTTTTTCCTAGTTATTTATACATTCATTTTTCCAGAATGGTGCTCCACCCCTCAACCAAGTACTATTAAAGCTGACAGACTCTAAACACACACTCACAGATAAACAACAGGCAGCAGCTCAAAGGCTGAGTGACTAAAAGTGAAAATCTTCAACTGGCACCTGAAGCAGATGACACTCTACTGACAGCTGTGAGAAGGGAGTTCCACCGTGAAAGGCCCGAACCACAGTGGGCAAGCCTCCCTCTGTAGTCATTCATCTTACCTGTAGAGCAAGACCTGGAGAAGTGCTCTGTGGTGGTGGAAAGTGTTGTCCAGTTGCAGCTGACTTATGGCAACCCTGTAGGGTTTCCAAGGCAAGAGATGTTCAAAGGTGGTTTCCCATTGCCAGCCTCTCTGTGTAGCAACCCTGGACTTCCCATCCAATTGCTAACCAAAGCCCAACCTGTTAAGCTTCTGAGATCTGATAAGATCAGGCTAGCTTGGACCCTCTAAGCCATAGCAATTACTCTGTAGAAGATCATCATTCTATCTGGGAGCCAGCAGTCTTTTCACATCTAGAGTGAATTTAATTTTTCTGGATTCTGCTGTCGACAGGTTTACTGTGGGCTACAGCAGACGCACCCAATCTCTTTTATAATAAGGCTCACCTTCAAAAGTTCAGTTTTGCCTCCCTCTCTACTTGTGATAGGAACTGCGGTGGCTCAAGTGGTTAAGACGCTGAACTGCAGGCTGTGGAAGGTCAGTAGTTCAGCAGTTCGAGACCTGGGTGCCGCATGACGGAGTGAGCTCCCAATCCTAGTTCCAGCTCCTGCCAACCTAGCAGTTCGAAAGCAAGAAATTGCAAGTAGATAAATAGGTACCACTTCGGCGGGAAGATAACAGCGTTCTGTGCGCCTTGGTGTTTAGTCATGCCGGCCACATGACCAAGGAACTGTCTTCGGACAGCGCTGGCTCTTCGGCTTTGAAACGGAGATGAGCACGGCAACCCTAGAGTCAGATTCGACTGGCTTTCGAGCAAGGGAACCTTTACTTTTACCTACTTGTGATATAGATGGAAATCCATCATCCTATCCTGCACAGAATTCTCATCCACTCAGATTTTCTGTGTTAATACTCCCATATACTTTTGCCTGAAAACTGCCAATTCCCGTCATGTCCTTCTTGTTCTCTTCCTGGTTTCCATTGTCTCCCTAAGGAAACTGATGTTCCTGTCTTGGGAGACCTTGATTAAGAAGTTGAAAGGGAAAGAAAGAGAAAGAGGTTTGAAAGCAAGAATTTCTGAGAAATGTCACATATGAACTGATGCAGTTGAGAATTTCATCTTAGCAATGGCCTGTCAACAAAATCAAATGAAACTGAATAAATAAGTTTTGACTCACTACAACTTGAGGATAATTCTGAATGGGAAAAAGTTCCAGCCTCTTCACACAACGGCCCCAATAATAGCATTCAGAAACATGGATGAGTATATCAAAATATTTTAAATGATACAACCAAACTCTCCAGCTTGGTCTACCACTGAATGAAAAATGGATTGTTACCAGGGTGCATTTCATCCTCTGTGCTACATCATATGAAATCATTTGGCTAAAAATGTGCATTATCATCCCTCAGCTGTAGACAGTCTAACTGTTATTAATGTGAGAGAGGCCATTAGAGCCGTTCAAAATCCTGATTTATGAGACTCGCTTGTGGAAAAATGCAACAAAAAATATCTTTTAAAGAGCATATTTCTGAGAAAAGTATGTTTTCCCCAGTTGGAAATTCCAGCCAGTCTATTCATACAGCCATGAAGCCTGCTCTGGTGAAAGCATAAAGAAGGCAAAGTTCAAACATGCCTCTGACAGGATTCTGCTTATTCCTCATTGGTGTCACCTTGCTTCTTAAAGATTTACTTGGCTCATGCCAAAAGATAGTGCTTCTCTCGAGGATGATAGATCAAGGTTGATCTGGAGATTTCACAAATGTGCATGAACAGAACAAACAAATCAAATAGACTTCAGTTAAGCTTATTTTGCACTCATTCTTATTTATAGCCCTTAACTGCTAAAATGAGAGGCATTGAAGCACACTTCTCCTAATCCCATCCCAGGCATATAAGAGCTGCCTGTGTCAACAATAATTTCTTCATTACAGGGCTGTAGAGTATCTAAAGTGGCCTTTTCCTCACAGGGAATGACATAGGCTCAAAGAAACTCTGTCCTTTAGCCACATACTTTGCATGTCTGGAGTCCTGCCATTTGAAAACTGGTAGTAGAATTAAATTCTGGTGAACCTTACCTTGGATGAAGTTATCCCCCCCCCCCGCCATGATGAATTGTAATGTATTGAAACGATTACATGAATCACCTCATAGGACTCCTATGTTAAGCTTCGAGCCAGACCAGGGCTCCTCTGAGCGAACTTCCTATTGGTCGCTTCGTAACAGCGACCAATCAGAACGATACCATTCCCTAGGAGGGAAAGACTCCCATTGGTCCTTAACTAAGCAATCTCATTGGTTGTTAATTGTAAATAGGCGTGGCTACATTAGCCCGGTTATGTTTAAAAGGAGCATAAGCTCCCACTGTTTTCTGTTCTGGTTTCTTACTGAGTTGAGTGCTTGTTCGTTACTTCCAATAAAGCTGAATCACTTGCTGAATCACTCTAAGAGTCCTTTGTTAGTGCGATCTAACAATAATGACAAATATATTAAGTACAGCTCTATTGTAAGGCTGGAACTGCTTTAGCTTCAGGAGTACTCTGAGTGGAGAGAGTGTGTCTGTGTGGGGGTAAAAATTCTGGTATCCTTGGGAGTCCATGCAACTGGGCAGGTAATTTACCTACCATATTTGGTATAGAACTCGCAGGGCCATCAGCTAGCCCCACCATTTAATGGCTCCTTTTAAGACTTCTAAGCATACCTACTTGTGGCAACTACCGCACATGCAAACTGGAGATGAGAAATCATAATCAGCCACTAGCAGCCCAACTTCATTGTATGATTAGCACATAGTTCATTTCCACTTTGTTGGGTTTTAAAAAAACCTTTGGCGCTCGTCTCTCTCAAACCACATGATCGTGTGACTACACACATTCACAGATACCATACTGTATATTTTTGTAGTGGAGTACAGAAATATTACCATGATTACCATCACCCCAACATGGTGGTTGTTGTTATTATTTATTTAAGTCATTTGTACCCCACCTTTCTCCGTAATGGGGACTCAAAGCCTCTTACATCATTCTCCTCATCTCCATTTCATCCACACAACAACCTTGTGAGGTAGGTTAGGCTGAGAGAGTGTGCCTGGTCCAAAGTCACCCAGTGAGCTTCCAAAGCATGCCTGGGGATTCGAACCTAGGTCTCCCAGATACTACTCTGACACTCTTAAGCACTGCACCACACTGGTTTGGGATGCTAAAGACCGAGCAAACCTACATGTTATGGATTGTGCAGCCTTAACCTGAACTCCCAGTCTTACTAGAGAGAGAGAGCATCTGAATATGGACATGACACATATTGTTTAGTTTGTTTATAGCTCACTTGCCCACAAAATGTTCAAAGCAGATTATAAACACTTCGTGCTAGTTTTATAGATAGCCATAAAATTCCCACAAAGCTCTCACTGAAAGCTAGATGTGCTTAAATTCCATTGCAATTAAATAGTTGGAAAAGGCAGACTATGAATGAAAACAATGAATGAATGAATGAATATCACATTTTCATCCTGACCTTGCTCCAAGCAACTCATAGCAATATTCATGGTTCTCCTGTGTTCCAGTTGGCCCTTACCACCGTACGAGGTGGGTTAGGCTGGGTTACTGGAACAAAGTCATTCGGTGACCTGCTTAAATGAACAGGGAACTGTGACTAACTTGTCCAGTTGAGTTGAATGGGACCTAAGCACTAATGTTCTCTGGATGAAGGTGTATAAAATGAGTTTTGCTGATTGACCAATGGCATTTGGGATTAAAAATACAACTATGTGAGGAAGCTAATTAAAAATTGAATTTATGGATTACAACCATTGCTTCTAGATTGTGACTGATAAATACAGCTGTCCTTTTTCAGGACAGAATGTGTGTGTGGGGGGAGGGGGGGACAGAGAGATAAAGGGGAGAGAAGAAACCAGAGAGACAGACTATGGTTTAGGAGCAGACTTGTAAGAGCTGGTGGTGAGCACTGGTGGGAACTGGCAGCAAAAAGAAAAGAGCAAAGCTAATTCTGATAGTGTGACATCTCCCCTGCCCATGACTGTGTTCTAGGGTTGCCAGCTCTGGATTGGAAAATACCTGGAGGCTTTGGGGGTAGATCCTGGAGAGGGCTAGGTTTGGGGAAGGGAAGGATCTCAGCATGGTACAATGCCATAGAGTCCACCCTTCAAAGTAGCCATTTTCTCCAGGGAAACTGATCTCTGTCAGCTGGAGATCAGTTGTAAAAGCAGGATATCTCCGGGCCCCACCTGGAGGCTGGCAACCATACTGTGTTCAGAACCCATGTAGCTGCCTCATATGGAGTCAGACTGTTGACTTATCAAAGTCACTGTTGTCTGCTGTGACCAGTAGCTGTTCTCTGGGATATCAGGAAGAGGTCTATCACATCACCTACTACCTAATCCTTTTAGACAGATATGCCAAGGATGGATCTTGCGGGCTTTCGCTCTGCCACTAAGCCATGGCCCTTCCCAACAGAAGGGCTTAAGATATTTTGAAACTAGGGAAGTCTGCTGCTGTACTGGTTAATAAATGATGATTACATTTTACATCCATTCATTATTTACCGCCCCCTTGGTGGCTGCAGGCTTCCCAGCTCTATCTATCCCATTAAATTCCCTGTTGTACTAACCAGGTATCAGTGTGATTGCTAGAACCAAGCAGGGGTACTCAGAAGGTTACTCATGAGAGATCAGTCACTCTCCAAGCAATTAAGAGTGGTGCTTCACCCCTCCTCCAGTGCTGATGTCATCACCTCCTCATTCTTCCCTTTAAAGGTACTACAGCAGGAGGACATGTACACACACACACCCCTTTGGTTAGGATGGGAAAATGACAGCACCAGCATCCTTTCCCATCTGCCTCACCTCCTCCTTCATGTCTGCACAAACTACCCTTACTCTGAATGAGAAAGGGGCATACTGTGGACTCCTTCCCCCTGCATCAAAGCTGCTATCTGCCTCTTCCAGGGAACATATAGAGGTAGCTGTGTAATTTCCTCCTGCAGGGCAAAGTTACAATTTGAGGAAGGGGTGCTGGTTGTGGTTTGCTTTGGGAAAACAGAGGAGGAAAGGTTTCTCCACACAAGCAATGCAGACCTACTTTGAATACTGTGATTTTTGTACCATTTTGTGACTGGCTCCACCCACTGACCAATCATATGTGACTGACTCTACTGACCGAGCTGGCATTTGTAACTGGTAGCTCCCAAGGCCCTTGAAACTTAATTTACTTCCCAGAAACTTACTGTTTGCCTTTCCCTGCTATAGAGTTTGCTAACACTGCTGATTTTTTTCAGCGTTTACTTGTAATACTGGTTGCACAGGCCTACTTCTGATCTATATTCTCATTATACATCGACCCTAAGGAAGTAGCTTATGAGGTAGGTGGCTGTGGTGGAAATATAGCAGGTAGGAAAGGGTTAGGTGCATACACATCCTGGCTTCCTGCTACTTGTACACTGCAAACCTCCAGCAGATGTGTTACCTGTGTCTAATGAAGCAACTTGTCACTCCAACCTGTTTCAATTTCAATTCAATTCAATTTATTATTACGGGTCTATATGACCGAAGTCCTGACCAAAAGAGAATGCAGAAGGGGTAAAATAGGTACATAAAATTGACATAAAATATGACAAGTACATAGTCACAATCAGTAAACATATAAAACACAGGCATAGCCCAAAGAATAAAAAAGACCTAACTACACTTAGGGCGGAGCCAACGAACTAAAATCCTCCGAAGATTAAAAATCGGTGTAGGTGTTTGCAGGGGAGACACCTTGATCACGAAGGAGGTTTTCCCAGGGCGAGGCTCATCCATTGCACTCCGGGTGTGCTGACCCCTGAGATTTCCCCAAATGCGGGAAACTCGACTGCATAATTAGTGGTAGTGGGGGACTGCGTGTGCGCTTTCCCCAACCTGTTTCATAAACTTCCTGCCTCTCCCCCTCCCTCTCCCCCCTCCCAGTTGGGTCTGCCAGCTTTTCTTTTCAATCTGACTCAATTCCCTTCTTTAATTACACCCCCCATCCCACATGGGTTTTGTCTATGCAGGTCCCATGATCCCCAACGTAGCCTTTTTGCTTGATAGGCTAAGGGGACTTCCTCCTCCCTTTTTCAGCAGTGACAGAGTTGGTTGGATCCAGCCCCCTGCTGCAGCCTCCTTTGAACCATATGGCTGCCTCCAGGCCAGGAGCCCTGGCAAGCAAAGTCCCGTAAAGCAAACTGGTCAGTCTGTTTCACCTGATAACAAAATTCCATAGGCCAGTGTGAAACTTCGCAAGGGAGTAGCAGAGAGTGCTTACAGTGAAGGTGACCAGGTTGTTGGTCGGTTGCAATGACCCCCTCTCATACTATGGGTTGAATCCTTCCAACTTTTCTGCTGGCAAAAGAAGAACGAGGCTCCTTTGGTCCACCAGAAAGAAGGTGCTGAGTTTGTGAACAAAAGCCACGCAATATGGGAACTCAAGGAAGGAGGCAAATCAAAATGAGAAAAGCTGGTGGGATGCAACTCGACTTGATATGTCGCTCTCATGCTATGGTTTGAAGAGTCCAGTTCACCATGCCTCAGCCATTTGGCAGGAATAGTAGAGGAAAGTGCCATCAAGTCACAACTGACTTATGGCAACTCATGATGTTTTCAAGGTAAGAGATGTTCTAAGGTGGTTTGCCATTGCCTGCCTCTGTGTAGTGACCCTCATCTTCCTTAGTGGTCTCCCATCTAAACACTAACCTGGGTCAACCCTGCTTAGCTTCCGAGATCTGACGGGATTGGGCTAGCCTGGGCCATCCAGGTCAGGGCTTGGTAATGAATGGTGCACTTCAGATTGGAAGCCACAGCTCATTTGAGCTTCTGTACATCCAGTAGCTTTTCTTTGTAGCTTGACAGCAGCATCAGACATGCAAAATGTTCCAGAACAAACTGCAAAACTATATGTTTAACAACAACAAAACCCACACCACAACTGGGAATACATTTGGCCACTGCAATGTTTTGTTGTAAAAGCTCTGTATAATTTGGGCTGAAAGCAGAACACAACACCACTGATTTCTGTTTGGGCCTTTCAAAAAGGTAATCATGTTTGTAAGTTGTAATCATATCAGTGGGAGACATGCAAATATACAGGCTCCAATCCATTCGGGTTTATTGCCCAGTAAATGGGCATCCCACTGGCAGTTTTGCCACAAAATCCCACTTAAGCTTATGGAATTGAACTGACCTAACTAGGTAAAGCATTGCAGCATTATTATGCACTAAATTGCAATGCCATTTTTTGGTAGTGTTCATTCAGTGCTGGATTATATTCATATGAGGCATTTAAACTTCCCTAACTTTTTAAGCAGCTGGCTTTTAAAATGTGTGGTTTGGATGTACAGGGTTATCCGCAATCTGATTATACATAGATCCATGCACTCACAAAAACAAAGAGAAGCTTTCTCGTCATGGCTAAATGTTGATAAACACTTATCAAAACACAGAATGCAAAATCATTATTGGGACTCTTTAGAAATGCTAAATAGTTATCTGTTCTTTAAATCAAGTATTTGTGTTCTGATGTCCTGACACTGAAGTGTGTGGTAAATTCTGCAATTTGAAGCACCTGAGCGATTAACATTTAAATAACCTTTTCAAAGCATTAATAAATGAAAATGATGCCCAGTAATAGTTTTCTTAAAGTATGATATCATTCTGTCATGTTCTGGCTGGAAATCATTAAATAGGTTTTAAGGTAAGTTTTTGCCCCCTCTCCAAATTGAAAAGTGCATTTTATTCTGTTATGAAATGAACCTTTGTTTATGTCATGGTTTCCCTGTGGTATTTTAATGACTAAAGGAAAATACCTTGCATTGTTTATTGGTGAAGAAATTAGCATAATGCTTTACATGAATCCAGGGAAAGCATCTTTAAGAGGTGAAAGTTAGTTCTTCTTGCTTGCACTTCATTGCAGAACACTTCTTCCAAACAGCACACAACTGTCTTTAGAAAGTTATGAGAACATCAAATAAATCCTTGCTTTATAGCAGCTAACGCTGTTCTGTTTGGAAGCTGATCTATCCATTATCGTCACCCACTTTACTTCGAATCTTCATGAAAAGAAATCACCACATAATAAAAGTTTTCTTACTTGTTTTGTCTACAGTGCGGAAGCGACAAATCAGAACGAAAAGTGTTCTGCTAACCTTCAGAGCTGTTGTTCTGAGCACTTCCCGATGACATCTTGTCAAAAAACGTTTTGCCACCTTTTGCTTCTGGGTCTTTCACGGGAATGATGGAATGGCTCCCGGGCTGATGCTTAAATGCTGGCGATCGCAAACTTCTCTCCATGTCTACTTCCTGTTAGAGGACATTAAGGGGATGTGTATTAAAAGCTATCAGTAGGAAACAGATGTGGCTGTCCGGGGGAGGAGGATGTGAGGAGGTGAGGGAGGGAGCAGCGGGGTTCCATTACACGATTGATGTTTTCCAATATGCTTCAGGGTAGCTCTCTATAACATCATACTAGAGGGCTGCAAATGTACATTTACTATCAGTTTACGTTTTCGACACCCAGAAGCTGGGTAATCGCTGCTGTTTTCAATTGGCATTTACTTTATGAGCATTTCACCTTTCTCGGAAAGAAAGACTGCTAGTAAGAGTCACAATAAAAAGGGTCCCGAGAAAACAGATGCTTTTTTTTTTTTGCCAAAGCCCTGGGAGAATGTTTCAACCACTTGGACATAATATGCATAAAATAATCTAAGGGCGAATTGGGAAGCTGGACATATTTCAGTTGACTTTTAATCTACAGTCAAAGGCTGTAGTGTTCAAATAGATTTTTTACTAACCACCCGCCCCCCAAACCCATCTTCCTTCCATGCATTTCACACAGTAATCCTCACATGCATGCAGAATACCAGTAGTTAAGTACAAACAAAACAAAAACATGGTTATCAGTAACTGGTATGATTTCCAACTCTGAATGGGGAAATTCTTGGAGATTTCAGGGTGGAGTCTGAGGGGGGTGGAGTCTGGGGAGGGAGTTTAGCAGGGATGTGATGCTGTAGCATCCACCCTCCAAGGCAGCCATTTTCTCCAGGAGGACTGATCTCCGTAGCCTGGAGATCTGTCGTAATTCTAGGAGACCTCCAGCCACCGCTGGGTCGTTGGCAGCCCTACTAAATCTGGAGGGCTGTTTGTTATCCTCTGTCATGAAAAGCCTTGAACACATACTTTGTATTAAATAAGTAAGCAAAACCAGTTCCAGTCACACAGGCTGCTGAGATATTGGATGGGAACAAGATGGGAAAAGTCCCTATATTATATTCACCCATAGTGTTATGTTTGTTATGTTATGTTATGTTATGTTATGTTATGTTATGTTCGCCCATAGTGTTATGTTGTTATGTTATGTTATGTTATATTCACCCATAGTGTTGTGTTGTGTTATGTTGTGTTGTGTTATGTTATATTCACCCGTAGTGTTGTGATGTGTTATGTTATATTCACCCATAGTGTTGTGTTGTGTTGTGTTGTATTCACCCATAGTGTTGTGTTGTGTTGTGTTTTGTTATATTCACCCACTGTGTTGTGTTGTGGTGTGTGTGGTGTGTTGTGGTGTGTGTGGTGTGTGTGGTGTGTGGTGTGATGTTTTGTTTTGTTACGTTAAGTTACGTTTTGTTACGTTTTGTTACGTTACGTTACGTTATATTCACCCATAGTATAACAAACAGGTATCTTTGAAGTAACCACAGAGGAGCTGTACTACTCACTGCTGAAGTCTTCTACATGCTGAAATTAAAGCAGTTTAGACATAAAATGTAACAGAGAGCACAACTTTTGAAGCCCATTGACTGCAGTCAACTTTACATTTGTTGTTTTGCAAGGTGGAGCTGTTAACCAAAGCTACACGTGTTCTCTACATTTTGATTGCATATGAATAATCATACTTAAGCCCATTGACTGCAGTCAACTTTACATTTGTTGTTTTGCAAGGTGGAGCTGTTAACCAAAGCTACACGTGTTCTCTACATTTTGATTGCATATGAATAATCATACTTAAAAAAAACCCCACTCCTACTGGCTTTTTTGTGGTAATTTTTGTTTTACCTCACGCTCGTTATGAATATCCAGTAAACACTGAATAACGAGTGAACCCTGTACCTGTCTATGGAGTAGCTCCTGAAAGCAAGACTCTTTGAGTAGCACTGGCAATCAATAAGACAAAAATATGCAGCAGAGGAAGATAGAAGGAATGGTCATGGGGAAAGTAAAGAACAGGGTGGCAGGAGAAGGAAAGGAAGCAAGAACAGTGTGAGCCACCAACAATGTGATCATTGTATTAATATGAACTGTACCATGGGATTTAATCAGGCTTCAGTCTCTTATGCTGCTGAAGACTCTGCATGTTGTTTAATAGTATGTCATGTCAATCCTGAATGCAAGAAGCTGTCTTCTATTGAATCAGATCATTGCTCCATCCAAGTCAGTATTTTCTACTCTGGCAGAACCTCTCCACGGACTCAGGCAGAGGTCTTTCCCATCACCTAGTAGCTGATCATTTTAACTGGAGATGCTAGGAATTGAACTTGGAGATCTTCTGCATGAAAAGCAAGTGCTCTACCACTGAGCCATGCCCCCCTCCCTTGAGTTTCAGGGTTTGCAAATGGTGATTGTCCCCCATTCACTTCAAGGCAGGGTGCAACTCCTGAGTGTCCCATGTTTAAGGAGATGGTGGGGGAAGCTCAAGTCTGTATACATACTGGAGTATCTCTCCATATTTCTTTCTCTCTTTGCTCCCAGCAGCCATGTGTAGGAGCTGCTGCAGTATAGTGTGGTTCGAAAGCACACCAGAACATACAGATAAGACTGATTTACATGGATCATCCGAGCAACTGGCAGACATCAAAGCAGGAGGGAGGGTGTTAGTTGAGAGGGGCACAGCCACCTAATTGTCCCAGCCCTTGTGGTTGTTTAATGTACACATGATCTAGATTCCCCATATAATTTGCTTCTCCTTGCCTTTTTTAAAAACTTGCCTCTGCACTTATCTGTACTGAAGGACAAAAGCAGTTTCAACAGCCACCTAATTGTCCCAGCCCTTGTGGTTGTTTAATGTACGCATGATCTAGATTCCCCATATAATTTGCTTCTCCTTGCCTTTTTAAAAAACTTGCCTCTGCACTTATCTGTACTGAAGGACAAAAGCAGTTTCTATAATATTTTTGCAGGACTTGATGAGTATAACCAAATAAACATTTTATACATCTCTTTCTTCGAAACTGTTACAGTCTGTTTATCATCCTGATGTGTATTTGCCCACATGCA
>NW_015173134.1:956914-957039 GCF_001447785.1 Gekko japonicus
TGATTCTTACATGAATGAGATAAACTTGGCCATCTTCATTTTATTTCTTTAAAACATTTCTAGCCCACCGTTCCACCTAACTTAGGTTAGGGTCCCTAAGGTGGCAAGCAATAAAACAAGATTAA
>NW_015173134.1:957256-965036 GCF_001447785.1 Gekko japonicus
CGGAAGCAGAGCGGAGGCAGGCAGGTGAGGGAGGGGGCTGCACGCAGGACCTGAGTGAGGAGCGGCAGAAGCAGGAGGAGCTGCAGGCAGGCGGCGGCGGGACTGTCGGGTGAGCCCAGCGCCCTCCGGGCTGGAAGATGCGTGGCCTTCTCCGGAGAGCCAGGGCAGGGTTGCCATCGCAGTGGCCACCCCTGCCTCTCCTCCCGCACCCTAAAGGCTGGCCCGTGCTCTAGGTGAAGGCCTAGTTCGCCTAGCAGGCAAGCCGGCCCTGAGTGTATAGAAGGGGTCCTGTGCAAACTAGAGACATCAAAGTCACAGGGGACCTCTCCTGCACGCTTTCGAGTTCCACCCCCCTGTTGCTTTGAAGTTGTGTAAACATTTTGATTGCATGGAGACCGTCTGTCTGGAGATATGTCCATACATGAACTGGCATGAACCTCCATAAACAGCTGGAAAGTTTGCGGAAAGTTCATGCTGGTTGGCCTACCCCAAACTTCACTTTGTGAACCACCCAAAATTCATCAAAAACTTTAGTTCATGAGCTGGTTCTTACCCAGCCCTAATTAAAACAACACATAAACAAATAAACACATGAACAGGAGGAAGTGTTAAAGAGATGCAGTGAAGGAATGCCAGACCAAGAAAAAAGAATATCCATCTGCTGGCAGAAAATAGTAGAAAAGAACAGATGAGTCTCCCTTGGGAGGGATTTCCATACTTATGATGCCATGTCTGACAACACCCTTCCCTGAGTTGCCACCCCTCTAACCTCAGAGAGCAGGGGCACTCGAAGCAGGGCCTCTGAAGTTGACTGTAGTAGTTGGGAAGTTTCATATGGGAGTAGGTAGCTCTTAAGGTATGCAGACCCCAGCTGTATAGGGCTTTAAAGGTCAACACAAGCACCTTGAATTCAGCTCAGAAGCAACTTGGGAGCCAGTGTTGGTGGAACAAAACTTCAGAGATATGGTCCCTATGAACTACTCAGGCCAGAATTCTGGTTGCAGCTTTCTGCATCAATTGTAGTTTCTGTACACTATTCCTGAGAATCACAGAATTGCATTGCAATGCCTAAACATAGCATGTTTCTGAATAAACAATCTCAAGGAAGGAAAAACCAGCATTTCAACATAGAGATTCTGCAAATATATTTATATATGCTATGGTCCAAAGAAGCACAAGGCATTTGCTGCATGAACTGAGTCTTTTGGGGCTCTCAAGAGTAGCCGCCACCTTCCTGAGCAGCCACTGATGGGGGTCAGATCAAAAGAGCACTGAGATGCTGCAGACAGAAGCAAAAAATTGGCCAGATCCCACAAATATACTCAGAGGTGATTTAGGCATCCTTGCAGGACTCTTAGAAGCTTAGGTATGTAAATTTCAGGCCAACAGAGTATAAATCTTTGCACGGTGATACATTATTATTCAATGATAATTTGCATATGACAGATTTTACTTTCACTTAATATGTCCTGCCATTGTGACAGTAAACCAAGGCTAAGATCAGGAAGCACACAACTCATTTCATCTCGATTTTAATTTGCAGTGCCAATCCCTGAACTGCAAATTGCTTTTCAAACTCTACAATACAGGAAAAGGTGATTTAACATCCCCTCTCAAAAGAAATGCATTCAGTACTGGGAATTGCTTCAATAAAAGTAGAGGTAGACCCTTGAGTGTGCACATGTCCCTTGAACAAATGCCCCCCCCCCACAATCATTTTTTTTCTAATTATACTCTCCATTAATAATTATATATATATGTTACAATGGTAAGCAGATGACTACAGGAATGTAGTATAACAAGTTTAGAATCCAGTGGCACCTTTAAGACCAACAAAAGTTTATTCAAGGTATGAGTTTTCGTGTGCATGCATGTACACTTTTTCAAATACAATGGAATTTGCTGTTCAGCCCATCATTAAATTTAAACCTTACCTCCCATTCCACTGTATTTGAAAAAGTGTGCATGCACATGAAAGCTCATACCTTGAATAAACCTTTGTTGGTCTTAAAGGTGCCACTGGACTCTAAATTGTTCCACTGCTTCAGACCAACACGGCTGACTACCTGGATCTACAGGCATCTAGGGTAGTGGAGGTAGCTTTCAGAGAATGTGGGAGAATGGAATCACTGCAAACGCTGCTGCCAATGTTCAACCTGGCCACACAGTACAAAAGGACCAAGGTTGATGTCACCAGCCACTGAGAGTTCCAGGAGAATTTATATGGCTACATCTGTCCCAATCCATCTCCTAGCAAAGGTTGTCAACCATCATATTAAAGCTATTTTCATCTCCGGCTCAGACAAACTAGACAGGTAAAGATCTAGATCATTCATTTCATTCAACAGTCCCTGGAGCTGTTCCAACACTACATGGTCCAACAAAGTGGAATATACATATGTATGACAGTGCAGCTGGTCGAAGGGTTTTATCCTTATGCTGGAGTATGAGGGGGGGAAACTTCCCAGGCCTGTTATTTAGAGAAGCTCCCAAGCTGTGAAATGGAAAGCACCATCAAAGATATATGCCACTCTGATTTATCCATAAACTATCCTGGAGTAATTTCTGAGTGCTTCTGGACTGACCCTCTGAGATTAATAAGGCTCATCTGTTTTATGTATTCCTGTCGATGCACTGGCTGTTATGCACTGTATTTTGAAAGGGATCACCCCTCGAGAAACTGAACGTACACATGCACACAAGCATTTCCAGAAAGTGATGTAAGAAAATTGTTAAATATGGTAACAGAGTTATACTGATCTCTTTGTATGTGTTATGTATGCAAGTGGTTGTTTGTTATATGCAGTATGTATGTTGGTTTGTGTATAATATGAAAAGTAATAAAAGTGTACCCAACCGGGTACTTAAAAAACACACGCACACACCCAAGGTCTCCCTGTCTGGAATGGAACTAATAAACAAACAAAATATATGCATAATGAGCCATGGAATTGGGAACCATCAGCAAAAAATGAGAAGTGACATGTTTATATCCTTGCTCTCCTGTTAAGTATTCCTTTTGTTTTCTTGGTCCAACTTGGAGCAGTTTAGCAGAAGAAGTAAGGCAAAGCAGAATTTAATCTGTCCATTTCTAGTGCCATGTGAATGCCTTCTCAGAAGAACTGGAAATGGTTAGTGGGCTATAAGATCCGCTTCCTATGCAAAAAATGCTTTCGACACGCTGTTGACCGGGAGTCCCCAACACGGTATCCGTAGGCACTGTGGTGCCCACTGACACCTTCTCTGGTCCCTACTGAACGGGTGGGAACAGGCAGCAAGATTGACTCTGCAAATTTTTAAAAGTGTTGCTTTGGCAGCAGCTGACACCGCAGCAGAATGATCTTCACTGTGTGACTGAAGGTAAGTTGCAGCAGCCATTTTGTGGCTCCCTCCACCTCCTGCAGTAGCCATTTTATGGCAGCCATTTTGTGGCTGTGCCCACCACACTGTATCAGAATTCCAAAGATGCCCGTGTCACCAAAGTGAGTCCCCAGTATGTAAGTGTTTGCATTTACCTTGGAATTGTCATTCTGGAAGTACTTTCTGGATTGTTTTCCATATCAATGAAGTGCTTTACCTATCAAGCGCCTGAATGTAGTTGCCTTTCAGGATGATAGCTAGCAGCTGGGAACTGTCAAGGTAAGTGGTTGACAGCCATCTATACCTCAAATGTCAGTTTGACAGCTGAGGATCTAGATTCAGTTAGATCAATTGATCATTCTGATTGGTCATTCAATTAGGGAACTGACAGCTGAACTAACTTATAGGACAAGAGTGAAGAGGCTAGAACACATGATGCTATACAGAAGAACACAGCTCATCAGGAAGAGCATATGAAGCTGGAGGAGGGATTTTCACACTCTTCAGGACTTTCCACTCTTGCATCATTGCTGCTGGGAAGATGGCTACTCAAGACATCTGCTTTGGAGCTGTAAGCCATTCAGGGTGAGTGTCTAGAGACTAGTTAGTTAGATTTATTGTCTTTGTCTCATTGTACACTCCTTTCCCCTACTTGTATGTTTTTATATTTGTTTATCTTTTGTAAATAAATTTCTGAATTCTATTTTAATCATTGGAGTAAGTTAGTGGTCTAGAATCCAGGGTCTTTTATTCCAGTGCTAAATTTATGCTACCAAAAAGATATTTTTCCAATTGGCCATATCTAAATTCCTTTTATTTCCTATCATCTTGGCTAATAGACATTGTGGGGGCACCCCAATGTTGTGACAGTATGTAGGATCAAAAAGGTTGGGGAGCCCTGCTATTGACCAACCTGAGGCCACTTGCAACAAGAAGTAATGTGACATTAAGATCATGATGTAAAAAGTTAACAAGGCACTAGAAAGTGTGATAAAACTCACTTTTGCCTTTATGTAACCAAGAAAATTATGGCTTTGCTCATTTCTACAATGGCCTGGGTTCTGTGTAGTTTGGCTGCTACTGTGGCATTAACAGGCTGAAAGCAGAATGTAAGACCAATGATGCTTTATTGCTATTTACTGTACAATAAAGTTTCCTTTAAAATGATTTTGGATCTGAAGTATAGCTGTGAACACTGAAGTCAACAATTAAATTAAAAAGTCTCAAGTCCAGAGTCAATGCAAAAAAGGTTGTCCTGAGCAAAATCAGCACAGGGAATTTGCTGCCCTCCCTCCACATACTAGCGTAGCTGGAGAATGGAAACAGCACAAGAATGCCAAAGATGTAACACAATAACAGTGCAATCCTAAACCCCTCTAAATCTATGGAAGTCAGTGGCCTTAGAAGGGTGCACCTCTGTTGAGGACTGTGCCACAAAGGTCTTATGTAAGGTTGCTTGACAGCTTGTTTTGTGTTTCCTCAGAAGCAAGTCCCACTGAGGTAGGGTTGCCATCCCCCTGATGGGGGTGGAGGTTTTCACGCTTTCGGGACCCCCAATCTGCCACTGGCCAGCTGGCCGGCGGGGGCAACCCCACCCCTGAAGAGCCCCATCACACCCGACATGCCCGGTGTGATGATGTCACCCGAAGGTGGCATCATTGCACTGGGCATGTTGTGTGGGGGACACTCTAGCATTTGGTTAAAAACTTTATGGTGACCAGAGTTTTTACCCAAGTGCTAGAGTGTCCCCTGAATGACATGCCCAGCACAATGATGTCACCTCCAGGTGATACCATCATGCTGGCTCTTTGGAACCTCAAGAGCTGGGCAGGAGCCCCCCACCGGAATGCAGGTAAAACCTGGCAACCCTACACTGACGTCAATGCATCTTGTTTCTTAACAAGCTTAATCCTATGCAAGTTTACCTGAGAACAATGCTCCCTCTAAGCTGTGTAGTTTTGTGAGCAAAAATTCTACTTTGTGAGCTACTGGCATTAAAGTTGTGAGCAAGCAATTTGGCTACTGCATCAGTTAGTTTGCTCTGGAGCCATCCTTCCTGAGCTAAGACAAAAATATGGGAACCAGAGGCTTAAAAACCATGAGCTAGCTCACACTAACTCAGCTTAGAGGGAACACTGCCTGGGAGCAAGGCCGTATTGAAGAGAACCAGACTTAACTGCTTAGCAAATACACACAGAACTGGGCTGCTCAGAATCCCCACTCAGCTCCACAAATCTTGAAAGAAAGGGAAGGAACAAGCATACACCAGTTTATTTGCAATAATTTGTTTTCAGCTTTGGAAAGCACAGAAGAGGTTAATCCCCCTTTCCCCCCTTCCTCATGCAACATACTGTAGTTACAAGTATTATGAAAGAAATTACAGGAAAGAAATAGCCTGGCCTCCTGATCTTACGCTCTGCTGAGCTTCTCCCTCTGACCTGCTGCTGGGACCTTGTGCTTCCCTTGCCCTCAAACTGATGAAGCATCAGCCTGGGAAGCCAGTATCTGGCTGCAACATAAGCCGCTGCGCTGATGCTCTGTCAAAGCCCTGCTGTAGTTGTGCCAAGGAAGAGGCTTTTTCCACAGAGAAGGAGAGAATATATTTATTTATTTAGATATCTATACCCTATTTTTCTCCCCAATAGGGGCCAAAAGTAGCTTATGACATCGTTATGCCCTCCACTTTATCCTCACAACAACAAACCTGTGAGGTGGGCTGAGAGAGAGTGACTAACAATAATAGTTATATGAGTATCATATGGCAGTATAGCCAGGAGATCCTAAGATTGTCTGGCAGCCAGAAGTTCTAGCTTTTTTAGTGTTATGCACCACTAGACTTGTTTTTTAAGGCAAGAGACATTTCAGAGGTGGTTTGCCATTGCCCGTCTCTGCATCCCAGCCCTGGGAATCCTTGGTAGTTGCCCTTCGAAATACTAGCCAAGGCCCACCCTGCTTAGCTTCCAAGAGCTGATGAGATCAGGCTAGCCTGGGCTATCCAGGTCAGGGCAGAGAGTGACTGGCCCAAGGTCATCACCCAGCAATCTTCTATAGCAGACCGGGAATTTAGGCCTGTATCTTCCCATTCCTAGTCCAACACTCTAACCACTACACTATGCTGCCTGTCAAAAGGAGGCAAGCTGCACTGCCAGTGGAGCCTGGGGAAGTCTCTCATTGATCACTGGTTCCATAGGATTGTGATATTAAGGATCCATGGGGAAGAAAAACTCCAGGAAGCTGCATGTTCTCACTCCCCTCCCCATTTGTGCAGATGTGCCTTAAAAGAGCCAAGCTCAGGGACATAATCATGTTGCTGATGTGCCCACTCTATGCTACTCTTTTCCCTACCCATAGCTTCTTTGAAAGGTCAGGGAGGGCTCAGTGTTTATCTGAAGGCCCCATACAGTACCTTACTTAGCTTGTACATCATGAGTCTGGCTCCTGGTCCAGTTTGGGTAGTCACTAGTTTGTGAGGAGACAGGAGAGTGTTTTGACCTCCAGTGTTTTCCTGCAATGCTAGGCGGTCTCTACCATAACTACCTCTCCTATCTTGCCCATTCTGAGTTGGTAAACAGATCGATATCGCCTAATGGACTTTATAGCACCTCATAATCCTACATAACAATTTCAGGCTTCAGAGCGAGCACCACAAACAAAACTCCACTATGCTTTATATTTCGACAAAAAAACCAAAAAAACCTACCGCCTCTTACCTTTATTAGTTGCTTTTAAAAGAAAAGCTCACCTGAAGTTGCTTTTATCTGCCTCCAGAAGTCTTTTGTTCTCAAACAAAACCACATATTTTTGAAATTGAAGCCAGGCTTGATTTTAATTTGCTCAGGCACGCATTTCTGCCTGGGGGGGGGAGGGGAGGAACCTGCCTTCATTTGAAAACATTTCTTAAGAATAACTCACAACAACTACTACTACTACAATTACTAAAATGAGCCCCCTTTATCCTATGCAACACTGAGTCTGAGGAGAAGGGGAAGCAGTGTTGTGGGGGCAGATGTCTTCCTTAACCAATATGTGTTTAGTAGGCTGTGTGAATAGACCTGAGACGTGTGGACTTTGTCCTGGATTCTGCAAGAGCAAGCAGAAATCATCGCCAAAACAAGCAGAATTCTTGATGACTCAGAAAAGCCCATGTACTAACCAGGGCTATTTTTGGGCAGGAACGCACAGGAACGGAGTTCCGGCTGGCTCCCAAGTTGGCCACGCCCAGCAGAAACTCATTAGCATAATAGGCCACACCCAACAGCAGACACTCATTACGATTGGCTATATTAGGGGTGTGTGGCTTAACATGCAAAGGAGTTCCTGCTACAAAAAAAGGCCCTGGGTTTTGACAACAAACAAGGTAAACAGAATAACAAGCAAAAGGTGGGTGGGCTGGATAACCACACTTCTGGTAACATGTGGG
>NW_015173134.1:965099-977079 GCF_001447785.1 Gekko japonicus
CTGCTGATGGGTGTGGCCTATTATGTTGATGACTTCCTGCTGGGCTTTTTCTACAAAAAGTGCCCTGGACTAACTATACAGACTCAGATAATATTTGTTCATACAGACTACTGAGCGTGTATAGATGGCTGCTACCATCAAACCCCCCCCCCAATTTGTAACAAGCTACCTATTTGTTATGACCAGAGTTCCCAGAACATGAACAATCTGTAAAAATTATGGCTATCATCCCTAAGCAGCATGCCAGTGCTGGGTGGGAAAGCATCTCTTGGCTGGGGTTGCTGACTTTCAGGTGGGACCTGCAGATCTCCTGAAATTACAACTGAACTCCAGAATACGGAGAACCATTCCCTTGAAGAAAATGTCTGCTTTGGATGGTAGACTGTATGGCATTATACCCTGCTGAGGTCCTTCTCCTCCCCAAACTTTGCCTTCTCCAGGGTCCACCCCCCCAACTTCAGGAACTTCCTACTCCGGAGTTAACAACCCTATGAACATCTCATTGTCATGCAGCTGGTAAAGGTACAGTGCTCCCTCCCGGCACAAGAGGTTATTCGAACCTGAGAGATGCAAGACAGAGAGGTACAGCTGGATGATTACAGCAAGCAATATTTAAGGTACTAACATACCTTGGAGCATTGGAAGGAATGTTACCATTAGGTCAGAATTTTATGTATGCAGCCTGAGGCCAACCTTGAAGTACATTCATTTCTCCAAGCAATTTGTTCTTTCCAAGATATACATTTTCATGTACATTACTGCTTTGGAGGTGGTTCTTCTTAAAACATTGAAGTTTCTACGAAGCCTTGCACGTTTTTGTTTCTCTCTTATCTGTCAAATAATTCCAGGTTCCCACTTTTATTTCGTTAAGAGTGGTCTTCTCGATCTGTTGTGCCTTGACGTCGGAAAATTTCTGCTGTGCTGTGTACTCTTATTGGATTTTATCCCATATATCTGAAGAGTCTGATTTGTATCCAGCTGAATACACCCAGTTTCCTATATGGCAGGAACCTTTCCTGCGTTGCAGGGATTGCTGTCCTGTAAATTTCAGTCAAAGAAACAAATGAGGGTTGCCAACTTCTCCTTAGGAAATCCCTGGAGATTTGGGGACCATTCCTGGGGAGGGAGTTCAGTGGGGTGTGATGTCACAGAGTCCACCCTCCAAAGCTGCTGTTTCCTCCAGGGGAACCGTACTCTGTAGTCTGGAGATCAGTTGTAATTCTGGGGGAACTTTGGGCCCCACCATAAGATTGTCAACCCTAGGTAAGGAAACCTGTAAACAGATTTCCCCATGGCTTTTTAAAAAGCAGTTGCTGGAGCCCCCAATTTGTTTTGTGTTTTTGGTACAGGGGACAGAGGCAGAGGTCAACCCTTTACCCCTACATCATTTTTTCAACCTCAGTTGTAGGGTTGCCAAGTGGAACTTACCTTGGCGGCAGGGGACTCCTGGGTGGATCCCGGAGCGCGCGCACGCCACACACACGTCACCAGGGAGTGACATTATGATGCCGGGCACGCTGGGGGCGGGGCCACGACCATACAAGGGAAAACCATAGAGTTTTTCCTTGTATGGTCGTGGCCCCCCCCCCAGCGTGCCCAGCATGCCCACGTCACTTCCGGGGGGACTTGGGATCCCCACTCAGTTGGCCCATTAAGATGCCTTTCTATTTTCCCTGCTACCATAGGCCAATCAAAGCTATGAAAATGGTGCGGGGTAGGGGTAGCCACCTCTGTGTTAGAGTCCTATACAAAATTAGCCCCTCAAATACAGATCTGTAAGTTATTGTTAAAAACAGTGTAAGATCTATTTGTGCATTTCCTGACAGCACAGCTAGCTTAGCCATAGGAAATTCTTGGAATTTATTCTTGGCTTGAAATTCAGAGGTAAGTCCTATATAGTAAGAGCTTTAGAAAACACTCAATTTCCTGTTTGACACTTGCTTGTTCTACAGTTTCCACAGAGATTTGTTAGACCTGTTTATATGCAATTTGATTCAAATTAAGTAGCTTCAACCACCATTGGTTAGTGCAAATAGATTTACTTCAGGTTTTATGCCAGGGAAGGTATAAATACACTTTCTCCACCCTTGCACACAAAGGCATTTTTGAAGATCATAAATAACCTCAATACAACTTTCCTGGATCAGACAAAGAGTCTGTATTAACAGGAATCTTGTCCAAGTGGCAATTTCTGGATACTTTGGAACCAGAGCCTAATAGCTCATGATATAATAGCATGCTCCCCATTTCCCCTACTTTTTATCAGTCACTCACAGCTTCCTTCTAATGTGTAATGACGTGCTCAGGAAACCAAGCTAAAACATGCCTATCGTCCACAAATATATCTAGGGTCTTTTTAAATCCAGTTACACTCCATAAGAGGCAATGAAGCTTAGACCCATAAGGATGCTATGGCCAGTCTCTCATAAACTTTATTCTTAAGCCCAGGTGTGTGGCAAATAATTTGGGAACTGTTCACTTAAGTTCAGGCATAAGTGGAAAACATGGTTTATTGATTGTTAGTTTGTGAAACCAGGGTTCAGCTAGCAGATGATCATTTTAACCATGGTTTGTCTCAACAACTGCTGTTTCATTGGCTTCACTCCGTAGCTGAGGAGGGTGGTGCTGGGAAAGAAGAAGATGAAGAAGACAACAAAGAGGACAAAAATGAAGAAGATGATGAAGACTACAAGGAAGAAGAAGAAGAAGATGAAGAGCAGTATTATACCCCACTCGTCAGAGTCTCAGAATGGCTTACAATCACCTTCTCTTCCTCTCCCCACAACAGACACCCTGTGAAGTAGGTGGGGCTGAGAGAGGTATGACTGAGAACTGCTCTTGAGAGAACAGCTCTGAGAGAACTGTGACTGACTCAAGGTCACCCAGCTGGCTGCATGTGGAGGAGTGGGGAATGAAACCCATTTCTCCAGATTAGAGTCCTCCGCTCTTAATCACTACACCAAAGTTAAGCCAGGATCCAGGTTGTTATTCATCATAAAAAATCATAGTTAAGATTAATTGTGGGTAATAAAACAACTTGTTTGCCAAACCCTAACTAATCCTACTGAGTAGAGTAGTCCATGTTGAGACAACTACACTTAGCTTAACTAAACCATGGTTTTGTTTTATTTAACTTTTTAAAAGTATTTTTTTCTTTAAAACCATGGCTTTGTGTGATGTCTAAACTGCATCTTATTGGTAAGGGCAGTGCTCACTTGTTATTTCACTTGTTATTTATTATTAATAATTATTATTCAATATTCCAGAGCTGAGCTCTGGCACAGAACCAAATTTCTGAGTTAAGGCCTGCTTAAGTATGACAGTTTCCAAAAATGACATTTTTTTTTAGTTCTCTGTTCTCCCCAAGCCATCTGAACCAGTGGGGTGGGGGTATACAATGTCAATGAGAACACTACACCTGATTAACAACCTTAACCAAAAATATTTTAATGTGGTATAAAATGCACTAAATAAATTTTTAAATAGTTGTCTTTATGTTTTGTATTACAAACATTTAATTTATACAAGATAGTATAAGTGAGGCTGAAAGGTGTCTTTAATTTCATGGGTGACAAATTAAGCTCTGATACAGAACAAATACGTTTCAAGGATCAATAATTCAACTGAACCTTGTTTAGCAGTACATAGAACTGCATATAAATGTTTTCTGTTCCCTGCTTATTAAACATTTTTCTGTATTTCTATTATATTCCTGTTTAGTAACCCTTTTTCCTAGATCTATTATTAATGGGAGTCAGTCACAAATTATGACAAGCTCTTATTGTTACTGATAATGATGAAACAACCACTTTTAAAATAAAGATGAATTCTTACATGTTCCCATAGAATATAATGGGAAGATCGTGCCGCTGCTGCAGCGTGACTCTAGAGGGAAGGAGCTTGGGTGCAGGGCTTGTGCCCGTTCCTGGGCTGCCGAAGCGGTGCTCCGGTGTGCTCCGGCCCCAAATGACCCCTGCTCCTCCTAGATGTTGCACCCTGGTGCACCTGGTACCCAGCGACATACTGCTTCTGTATATTATGGTTCTTTTTAGCTAATAGTCATTGATAGATCTATAATCCATGAATCTGTTGAATCCCTTTTAAAGCCATTTAACCTAGCATCTACATTATGGAAGTGACTTCCATAAATGTATACATTATGTGTGGAAGCACCTTTGTCCTGAATCTACTGCCAGTCAATTCCTTTGGTTCTCTCCAAGTTTTAGTATTACAGAACATGGAGGAAAAGTTTCCTGTACATTATATTCCAAATGTGTTGTACTGTAGATTTATACAGAAACATTCAGATGCTGGTAATTTTGTGTTCAGTCCACTTACTAATAATCTCTAGAATGGAATTTGCTTTTTCCAATGAGTTAATGTTCTCATCCTTCATGGCAGTTAAGATCTCTTTCCCATTAGTCACAATCAGTTCCCACATTAGGGCTTTTTGCCTCCAGTGTCTATTACTTCACTCTAACATTGAATCTCAGTTACCATTTAGATCTCCATTCACCCAGTCTGGAGAGATCTTTTTTGGAGCTTTTTGCAATCCATCTTGAATTTTCACCATACTGAATAATTATCCTGGCTCCTTCACTATTTACATCCAACTCTAGATCATATAAGAACAAGTTCAGGAAGTGAAATGGTGGTGGTGGTTTGTCATTTGGGAGTCTTGTCCAAATATAGATTCATTGCACTTTCACTTCATTCAGAGAACAGCCCATTTACCCCTACCCTCTCCTTCTTATTCGTTACAGACCCATGACTGCTAAGTGTACTTCGGAACCTTTTGGTGCTGGAGTTAGCCAAAAGTGTTTTGAAAGTCTGCAATGGATTTCCTGGGGAGTAGACAACACCCCACAGGATTTTCCCCATCACAATTTCCCACTTACCCCGCTGCACAAGGGTTCCTAGTGGGAATTTCAAAAGCTTTGAAGGGAGAGAATCTGGGCCTGGGTATAAACTTGCCCAAGTCTGGATTGAAAATGCAGGGATAATAATGTCAGTAAGGTTTGCTTTTTAAATCAAAGAAGAAAAAAAGCTTATTCAGAAAGAAACACACAACAGAGGTATAGTAATCCTCAACTAGGCTTTGAATTACATGCCCAAGGAAAAACTTTCTCTCCGAGAGCTATCATTAAAATACAGCGCTCTCCTGCAATTAGGTCACACATCAGATGCAGCAAACCTGGCTGACCTTCTGTAACACCTTTTTGCCTTCAGTTCCCAAGACAGTAAAATTAGCCAAAGATCTGAAATCTCTACAGATCTTAAATTCACACCTGTTAACCTAACCCATATGTGGAGGTTATGGGGTAGGGGTGGGGCTCTGAGGCAACTGCCTTCTGGACTGAAGAATACCCATTCCCCCATTCTGGCCTCTTCTATTGATTCTTTGTGCCCCAGCCATCCACAATCAAATAAAAAAGGGGGACAAAACCTTTGAATAAAGGATTGATAGTGTGAAAGCTGTGTGTTCCCTTGTTGTTCAGTCGCACAGTTCAACTGCCTTCTGGACTGAAGAATACCCATTCCCCCATTCTGGCCTCTTCTGTTGATTCTTTGTGCCCCAGCCATCCACAATCAAATAAAAAGGGGGACAAAACCTTTGAATAAAGGATTGATAGTGTGAAAGCTGTGTGTTCCCTTGTTGTTCAGTCGCACAGTTCTCTTCTTCTTCTGTGTCTTTGTTCTCCTCCACTTTCTCAGGTCCCTCTTCCGCTTTCTGTTGTTGCTTCAGAAACATCCGCTTTATTTCTTTCTTGCTGAAACTTCTTTGAGTTCCTTTTGCAACGTATCCAGCTTGACGTTAAAGTTGGTCATCTGATCCAGTAGAGGGAGTAAGGCTACAGCAGTCAGTTTGGGAAAGTCTGTGGTTACTTCCGGTCTGGTAGCTGACGATGCTATGCTGGCAGTTCGTATTATAAGTTTCGCTTTCGACGCCATTTTTTCTGCTTGCTGCATTATTATTTACACAAGAGGAAAGTTTAAAAGTTCTCCGTAAGTCTGGAATTTATCACATTTTTGCTGGTGCACCAAACACTTCATCATAATCCGCTTTCTTTGAGCCGCCCTTTCAGCCTCCCACTTTAAACTCAGTAATTTCAGGAACAGGCATTCCCCTCCCCCTTCTGCTAGTTTGGGGCTTTGGGGCGGCTTTACTAGTAGTGATTTATTGATTGTTTTCTGGATCATGGCTTCACTCACGTTTGTACTTGCATTCACTTGGCATGTAGAGAGGATCATTTCGCGGGATCCTTGTGCGCTCTGTCTGGTGTACGCCTCTTAGTGCCATGCTGGCTCCGTGCCGCGGGAGCCTATTGGGGCAAAAAGGTGCCTCAATCCTTTGCCTTCCACCTTGGGAGAGGCACCTCTTGCACCCCAGGCTAAGACCCCCTACAAGGGGTCCGGGGGGTCCAAGATCAACTCTGACCCCCCCCATCAGCACCTTTGCGAGGTGCTCACATCAGAGCTGTGGTGGAGCACACCAACCTGCGAGTTGTCAAAACCGGAAGTCCCCAAAGCCTGAGCATTTTGGAGGTCATTCATAGGGTCACAACTTGGAAGCAACTTGATGGGACTTAACGCACACAACCTAACCCTGCACTCTCACTCAAACATCCAGCCTCTAACACTCAGCCCTCTAAACCCAGCTTATGATTAACTTAACTCTCCCACCAGACTCAACCTTTCCCAGTAGATAGCTCCTATTGGCTGATTCAGAGCTCTGCTCTGATTGGTTCTTGTGTTGCTGGGGTACATTTCTGTGCTCTACTTACAGAGTCTAGATATACAATGTCAGTTAGAGCATCTATATTCATAACTCTCCTGCAATTAGGTCACACATCAGATGCAGCAAACCTGGCTGACCTTCTGTAACACCTTTTTGCCTTCAGTTCCCAAGACAGTAAAATTAGCCAAAGATCTGAAATCTCTACAGATCTTAAATTCACACCTGTTAACCTAACCCATATGTGGAGGTTATGGGGTAGGGGTGGGGCTCTGAGGCAACTGCCTTCTGGACTGAAGAATACCCATTCCCCCATTCTGGCCTCTTCTATTGATTCTTTGTGCCCCAGCCATCCACAATCAAATAAAAAAGGGGGACAAAACCTTTGAATAAAGGATTGATAGTGTGAAAGCTGTGTGTTCCCTTGTTGTTCAGTCGCACAGTTCTCTTCTTCTTCTGTGTCTTTGTTCTCCTCCACTTTCTCAGGTCCCTCTTCCGCTTTCTGTTGTTGCTTCAGAAACATCCGCTTTATTTCTTTCTTGCTGAAACTTCTTTGAGTTCCTTTTGCAACGTATCCAGCTTGACGTTAAAGTTGGTCATCTGATCCAGTAGAGGGAGTAAGGCTACAGCAGTCAGTTTGGGAAAGTCTGTGGTTACTTCCGGTCTGGTAGCTGACGATGCTATGCTGGCAGTTCGTATTATAAGTTTCGCTTTCGACGCCATTTTTTCTGCTTGCTGCATTATTATTTACACAAGAGGAAAGTTTAAAAGTTCTCCGTAAGTCTGGAATTTATCACATTTTTGCTGGTGCACCAAACACTTCATCATAATCCGCTTTCTTTGAGCCGCCCTTTCAGCCTCCCGCTTTAAACTCAGTAATTTCAGGAACAGGCATTCCTTTCCCCCTTCTGCTTGTTTGGGGCTTTGGGGCAGCTTTACTAGTAGCGATTTATTGATTGTTTGCTGGATCATGGCTTCACTCACGCTTGTACTTGCGTTCGCTTGGCATGTAGAGAGGATCATTTCGCGGGATCCTTGTGCGCTCTGTCCGGTGTACGCCTCTTAGTGCCATGCTGGCTCCATGCCGCGGGAGCCTATTGGGGCAAAAAGGTGCCTCAATCCTTTGGCTTCCACCTTGGGAGAGGCACCTCTTGCACCCCAGGCTAAGACCCCCTACAAGGGGTCCGGGGGGTCCAAGATCAACTCTGACCCCCCCCATCAGCACCTTTGCGAGGTGCTCACATCAGAGCTGTGGTGGAGCACACCAACCTGCGAGTTGTCAAAACCGGAAGTCCCCAAAGCCTGAGCATTTTGGAGGTCATTCATAGGGTCACAACTTGGAAGCAACTTGATGGGACTTAACGCACACAACCTAACCCTGCTCTCTCACTCAAACATCCAGCCTCTAACACTCAGCCCTCTAAACCCAGCTTATGATTAACTTAACTCTCCCACCAGACTCAACCTTTCCCAGTAGATAGCTCCTATTGGCTGATTCAGAGCTCTGCTCTGATTGGTTCTTGTGTTGCTGGGGTACATTTCTGTGCTCTACTTACAGAGTCTAGATATACAATGTCAGTTAGAGCATCTATATTCATATGACTATCCTATGGTTGCCAAGTCCCTTCTGGCCACCAGTGGGGTATGGACAGTGTAGGGTTGCCAGATTTAGGTTGGGAATCTCCTGGAGATTTGGGGATGGAGCCTGGGGAGGACAGGGACCTCAGAGGGGTTCAATGCTATGGAGTCCACCCTCCAATGCATCAATTTTCTCCAGGGGAACTGATCTCTGTAATGTGGAGATGAGCTGTAATTCCAGGGGATCCCCAGGTCCTAACTGGAGGCTGGCATCCCAATGTCAACACTCTCAGAAAACTTGCAATCTAAAAGACGCAGGACTTCCATTTGTAAACTAAGTCTGTTCATTAGCAAATGGTGTTCTTCTGAATGCTTAATACATTTGTCTCAATACATCTTAACATCCAGTTAACATTAGGTTAACCAATCCATAATTTCCTGGTTCCCCTGAATCCCTTTTTCAAAACCAGCATTTCATTGCTACTTTCCAATTTATAATAAACAGGGCGATTTCACTGACCAGGTGCTTCTAGGTTTATTGTTCTAAGGCAAATGAAATACATTTCCATAGTACAATATTTGTGTTCAGTGAAAGAACAGATTGCTAATTCTGAAGAAGACAGAGTCAGGATTCAAAATGATCTAGATAGGCTGGAACAGTGGGCTGAGACAAATAAAATGAATTTCAATAGAGATAAGTGCAAAGTCCCACACTCAGGTATAAAAAATCAAAGGCACAGATATAGAATGGGAGGGACTTGGCTTGACAGCAGCACATGTGAAAGGCATCTAGGTGTTCTGGTTGATCACAAGCTAAACATGAGCCTGCAGTGCGATGAGGCTGTGAAGAAAGCTAATGCAATCTTAGGATGCATTAACAGAAGCATTGTGTCCAGATCAAGGGAGGTGGTAGTTCCGCTCTATTCTGCTATGGTCAGGCCCCACCTGGAGACATGATTGCAGTCTACAAATATCTGAACGGCTGTCATGTAGAAGATGAAGCAGATCTATTCTCTCTTGCTCCGGATTGCAAGACTAGATCTAATGGGTGGAAATTACAAGGGAGTCGATACCGGCTAAATATCAGGAGAAACTTCCTAACTGTAAGAGTGTTGAGCAGTGGAACAGACTGCCTTGGGAGGTGGTGGATGTTCCTTCGCTGGACGTTTTCAAGCGGAGGCTGGACGATCATCTTTTGTGTATGTTGTAGGGCTATCTTTCGGCTATGCTCCTGCAGAGTGCAGGGGGTTGGACTAGATGACCTGCAAGGTCCCTTCCAACTCTAACATTCTATGATTCTATGAACATTGGATAGGAAAGATAGACAGTATGGGCTGAATAAGATTGCCTCATGACACATAAAAACAGCTCTTTTATAGTAGATCCCCCCCTTTTCCTTTGCTTACAGTGTTTACCAATTAACTAATGGACCTAGAAATAGCACTAACAGCTACAGACAGAGTTCCTTTTCCCCCTCAGTGGTATTCAATGAAATTTAAAGAGGCATTTTTTTTCTGTTGGTCCACTTCTACTCTCGCAACAGTTCAAAGGCCTCTAAAGGGGTAGCTTTCACAGAGTCAATTTTCAATGAGCATAATGTGAACTGAGAGACAGGTCGAAAACTGCAATCTGTCTTTTAAAAATGGAACATCCTTAATCAGGAGGGCTGCTTTATGAATATTTCCCCTGAGAAGTTCATTTAGGCAAATGGCTAGGACTTGTAAGGATACCTGCTACCCCAGGATATCAGTTCTAACTTCATGACAGAGCAAAATTAGTTAGAGGCAATGTTCCCTCTAAGCTGTGGAGTCTTGTGAGCAAAATTCTACTTGTGAGCTACTGTGAGTGAGCGATTTGGCTGCTGCATAAGTTAGTTTGCTCTGGAGCCACCCTTCCTGAGCTAAGACAGAAATGTGTGAGCCGGAGGCTAAAGAACTGTGAGCTAGCTCACACTAACTCAGCTTAGAGGGAACCCAGGTTAGAGGCCAATCTGGCCTTTTCACTCTAAATCCCCATTTCAGGGTGGGGAAAAGAAAGATGCAAAGTAAAAGTTTGAATGAGGATAGTGAGGATTATTTTTATTCTTTCTGAAAGGATTTCTTTTTAAGCTCTGTGTAGCTCAGAGCCTATGAAATGCCATCTTCTTTCCATGGAAGCAGTCACTTAATCTCAGTAAGATTCATTAGAAAGTCCCCGTTAAGCAGATACTCTGGGCTCTTTGCTGCATATAGATGGCACCATTTTAAATGTTTTCAAGGCTGATTTCCTAAGTGCAGATCTGTTCTTTCTCCCATCTTTCAAGGAAGGGCTTTGAACAAAAGCTTATTTTTCATCTTCTGATATGAGATGTCTATTCAGTGCCTTATGGGCAATTTTTAAAATGAAGTATCCAAACGTTGTACGTTAGGAAATATGTAGTTATTACATTCAGAATATGTAAGATAAAGTCTCCCTATTTCACCAGCCTCCTCTATAGTTGCTCTTCATTTAGATAGCGGGTTTTCTCCTTATTATCTGACCCTCTGCTCATCTAGAGGTCAGTAAGCCAGGACACATGAGGCTTAAAATAGAGGGAAATGCTTTATCAAATTATTGTTATCTTTTCCCCTATGTACAGCTGGGGAGAGAAGGAGGGAAGCAGGTGACAGAATATAGGCTACTTTGTAAGCACAAAACGCCTCTCTTAATTGGCTGTGCGAAGATACAGCAACAGTCCTACTTATTTCAAGTGCTTTTTAATACTGTGTGCTTTTAAGATCCTGTAACTTTCACAAGCAAAGCTAATGGAGGTTTGAGGTAATCTCTATGGCCCAGCTGGTGTAGTTATAGGCCACAAACCAGACACTCGCTCAGGATTCCATGTGGGGGGTTTGCCCAACCTTCAGAGCAATCCCATTTCTAGGGTGGCCAGTCTCCAGGTGGTGGCTGGAAATCTCTTGGAATTACAACTGGTCTCTAGATTACAGAGATCAGCTCCCCAGAGAAAGTGACTACTTTGGAAAGTGGGCTCTGACGTTGTATCCCACTGAGGTCCCTCACCTCCCCAAATCCCACCCTCCCTAGGCTCTTCCCAACCCACTATTGCCCAGACCTCAAAGCAAGTGACTTTAGCAGGGTTCAAAGCACTTTAAGCTATTATCAGCATTTCCCCCTTTAACAGAAATTTGGCGCAGAGCTAGAGTTGACCGATCCAAGGTAGGGCCTGGATTTCTGGAATAACAACTGACCTCCAGACTACAGTTTCTAGGTGAAACCTCTCCCCAAATTCTGCATTCCATAGGTGCTGCCCACAAATTTCCCAGGCTAGAGTAGGCAACCCAATATTATGGTGGGGGGACTTCATCAGATGAATCGCTGCAGGTTGAGTTGTTGGTAAAAGAACAGGGCGAATTTTAAAAGTTGATCAACCCTAGCAGCTATTCAAAGAGAAAACAAATTCATAACTATTTCTGGACTCACAAGTACTCGACCATACTTAGAGGAGGTCTCTGGGTTTTCCCCATGATGATGAAATAGAAAGAATCAGCGGCCTTTTTCTTAATGCAGGCTTGTTATCTTGTGACATATTCAGCCTAAACAGCAAGGTACAGACATCTCCTGGTATCCTTTAAGAATCACAACAGCTGTTCCAAAACACACACACAGAGCACTACATCCCACTCTCTT
>NW_015173134.1:977119-993310 GCF_001447785.1 Gekko japonicus
TCCCCAAATCCCACCCTCCCTAGGCTCTTCCCAACCCACTATTGCCCAGACCTCAAAGCAAGTGACTTTAGCAGGGTTCAAAGCACTTTAAGCTATTATCAGCATTTCCCCCTTTAACAGAAATTTGGCGCAGAGCTAGGGTTGACAGATCCAAGGTAGGGCCTGGATTTCTGGAATAACAACTGACCTCCAGACTATAGTTTCTAGGTGAAACCTCTCCCCAAATTCTGCATTCCATAGGTACTGCCCACAAATATCCAGGAATTTCCCAGGCTAGAGTAGCCAATCCAATATTATGGTGGGGGGACTTCATCAGATGAATTGCTGCAGGTTGAGTTGTTGGTAAAAGATTACAGGGCGAGTTTTAAAAGTTGATCAACCCTAGCAGCTATTCAAAGAGAAAACAAATTCATAACTATTTCTGGACTCACAAGTACTCGGCCGTACTTAGAGGAGGTCTCTGGGTTTTCCCCATGATGATGAAATAGAAAGAATCAGCGGCCTTTTTCTTAATGCAGGCTTGTTATCTTGTGACATATTCAGCCTAAACAGCAAGGTACAGACATCTCCTGGTATCCTTTAAGAATTACAACAGCTGTTCCAAAACACACACATAGAGCACTACATCCCACTCGCTTTCCCTCTGTAATGATAATACAGGTCAATGGACCTATGTAGATAAGGTTAAAGGCAAGTGCTGAAGGCATTCTTGGGCCTCTGTCAGATGTGCCTTTAGATCCAACTCAGCTGAAAATGCCTGATGGATCTAAAGGGCATGACCAGACAGCGACATCTGGGAAAGGTCCCACAGCTGTCTGCACCCGGTGCTGTCCTGCCAAAGAAGCAGAGTTAAAAGACACCAGGGAAAGTCTGATCCTAAAGCTTCCAAAAGGCTACAGACAGACCTTCCCCTGTCTCAAGGACGCGCTCATGCCATCGGGATGGTCTGCTCATTCCATCCTGACTTGATGCCATTTTTTCCTCATTTAGCAGTATGCACATAACCACATTCTCCATGGGGAACCCACAGTGCAGAGGTGTAATTCCTCATTTATGTGCATGTGAAACAAAAGGCAACACACACACCCCTCGGCTGAATATGCCATCTGAGGTGCTGAGCCTGCAGCTACAAAGGATGTGTGATCGTGCAATGCCATGTCAGTTTCAACCGGGGGAAATAGGCTCGCTTCCCCTCCACACCAAATGGCAGGTCTGACCGTGGCCCAGGGCTAGCAACTTCTGTCTCAGCCCTAGTGGGCTCCAACAACTGCACTGACAAGCAACTAACAGCATCATTTACCTTAATGGGGTAGGTAAACTGGAAAGCTTTATCCAAGAAGGGATGGAAAATTATAACTGGCTTCCAAGGATGAGTCCATTGAACTAGACCTTTTGTGTTTGCCTATTAAGTAGTAAGGTTTCACTGGTTCCAGACCCTTCTTCTTATGGCTCTCCTAATATGGTAGACCATTAATCAAAGTCTATACCTTGAGCTTCAATCTGGTCATAGGACTTCTGTTTTTGCAATTCAGCTCTCACAGGGCTGCTTCTGGTCAGTTCTCCCCCCCCACCACCACCACAAGAAAAAGTTCACCCTTTTCTAGGTCAAAGTCAGAGTTCAGGTAGTTGGGAGAAGTAGTCCTAAATCTCAAAATCGGCTTTACCTTTCTATAGGTGATGGAATGTTCCCCCACAAAAAACAAGAGTAAAGTGACAAGTATTTTGTGTACACCTCCCCCTTTTATTACTAAAGCTCACGCACAACTTATTCACACCTTTACATTGAGTAGTCTTCACATGTTGTGGGAGAGGAGGACTGTGCTTGGCCTGCCTCAGTGCTCCAGTATATCAGGCACACACAAACACTTAGGTATATGCAGACCTTATTTACACTGTATGTCTAATGCATGGATGTCAGATGGGTCTGGAGCTGGGAAAGATGTTCTGGAGTGGGTCACAAAATTCTAACTCTGGCCACTGTTCCACATGCCTTGGTTCCACATGTCTATATTAAACTATTATGGTGCGTTTTATGTCAGGTTACATTTGAAAAGGTGTTCAGAAACTTCAGTGCATTCAACGTTCTGCAGCTAGAGCATTGACTGGGTCTCATCCCTGAGCATTTCATGCCAATATTGTACTGTCTCTGATCAGAAGGTTCAGTGAAGTCATGTGTTGGCCTTAGGGTTGCCAGCGCTGGGCTGGAAAATGCCTAGAGACTTTGGGGGTGGATTCAGGAGAGGGCGGGGTTTGGGGAGGGGAGGGGCCTCAGCATGGTACAGTGCCATAGAGTCCACCCTTCAAAGCAGCCATTTTCTCCAGGGGAGCTGATCTCTGTCAGCTGGAGATCAGTTGTAAAAGTGGTTGATCTCCAGGCCCCACCTGGAACCTGACAACCCTAGCTGACCTATGTAATAGCTTCTATATTATCAGGCCAGACCCTATAACCTCTGAATCTCTCACATTTAGGATTCAGTGAAATCTGCTTTCCCCTAATAGATTAATCTCTGGATAAGTATTTCTGCTTTCCCTTAATAGACAAATCTCTGGATAAGGATTTTTCTGTCTTTATTCTTGAAGTCAACTTAGGTAGAACAAGAATGTCATGTATGCTTATATAGGATTGGTTTCTATGGGATATGCCAGTGTTCTGTGTATCTATTCAAATGTTTGGTTTCTTTAAATAAAAGGTTTCATTAATACATTGACTGTTTGTTGCCTGGAAAAATGCAGGGTTTCACTTTGAACCTGCAACAAACCAACCAACCAGCCTCAATATCTCTCTTAGAAATTGAGGGCTGCAAAGAGTGAATGTTGTGAATGTTTTAAGGGAGCATTCAATTACCTAGCAGCACTGTGATTAAGTGGTTAATGCACGGCTTTAATTTAGTCAAAGAAGTTTTAATCTATTAAAATGATGACCCCCTCATAGGTGGGTTCCAGTGACTGCCATACAACCATCCTTCAAGAAGCCTCCCCCCCCAGCCTCAGGAGGCTTCCTTCATCTTAAGTGAGAGCCACCACAAGACAGGCAAGGAGGAGGAGGAGGAGGAAGAGATTGGATTTATACCCCGCCCTTCACTTGGAGTCTCAGAGCGGCTTACAAACTCCTTTCCCTTCCCCTCCCCACAACAGACACCCTGTGAGGTAGGTGGGGCTGAGAGAGCTCTTTCAAGAACTGCTCCTGAGAGAACAGCTCTGAGAGAACTTGTGACTGACCCAAGGTCACACCAGCAGCTGCAAGTGGAGGAGTGGGGAATCAAACCCGGTTCTCCCAGATTAGAGTCTGCACACTTAACCACTACACCAAACTGGCTCTCTCCCTCCTCAAAGCAGTCCAATCCAATCATCATATTAATTGCCCAGCTGAATAGATTCCTGCAGTGACTAAGATCCCTGGAATTTTGTCCCCCACCAGCCCATTCATTGGAAACCTGCCTTTGATGAGTCCTACAGCATCTGATGAAAGAGATATAAAACCAGTATAGTTTTAAAAAAACAACCCTTTCCTTTTCATTACATTACACTATTTTTAATTTATTTACCATAGTTGGATTTCTTTGCTTGAGCAGTCAAATCCAAACATCATATGAATTGCCCAGCTGAATAGATTCCTGCGGTGACTAAGAGACCTGGAATTTTGTCCCCCCTAGCCCATTCATTGGAAACCTGCCTTTGATGTCCTGCAGCATCTGATGAAGGAGATTTAAAACCAGTATAGTTTTTTAAAAAACAACCCTTTCCTTTCCATTACATTACACTATTTTTAATTTATTTACCATAGTTGGATTTCTTTGCTTTCATGTATAATGAGCATACCACTTCCAATTTAACCCTCATCCTTTTTGCTTTGTTTAGATAACAGTTGGTGAACTGCATAATGGCAGATCAAGTAAATTAATCTAAAATGGTGGGTTTCTGTCATGCACTGGTTTCGCTATAATAAAGCATTTTGTGACCATATAATTTTTTAAAAAAATCATTCAGTGAGGATTCTGCTTTAGAACTCAATATCAGACTGTTTTGGGCTTCACACATTCCAATACACAGTGCCACAGTGCTGAATTAAAGAATGCATTAGAAGCCATATGATGGTCATGTGAAAGCCCGACAGCCCGCAAATTCTCTCCACATAAACACAGTCATGTACTAGAAAACCAGCACTGAATAGAAACAAGACATCACAGTTAGCCGCTTGTACTTAAAAATGGGGAAAGGGTGGAGAAGGGAGAAGAAACCCTTTGCAAGAGTGGCATGCTAACAAAGAAAAGCTGTTTGCAGTGTGGCTGGCATTGTTAATTAAAACATGATAGAAATTTATCCTGCTGCAGTTTTGCTCACCGAGCGCACAGAATCATGTTGAGCATCTGCTGGAATGCTGAGGGCATTATTAAGATTGACTACAAGCACCAGAAATTGTCTATTACAGGGGAGTGCTTATAACACCTGCTGCATAGAAAGTGAAAAGGGCAGAGCATGATGTTCAGAGGAGAAACCCCAGCACACCTTCAGCTGATTCTCTGCAATGCACCATTTTGCTGTGCTCAAACATCTCCCAAAGCATCCCCCCCTTTTTTTTAGAAAAAAATTGTAGATTTCTAGAGCTTGTCTGACATCCTTCCAACCTCTGGCTCCCAGACATACCTGCCCTTTTAGTCATTGTAAATGAGTCCAATATGTAGATTGGCAATTTAAGGACATTGAACAGCTGACGAGGGCTGGAAGCAGTGATCTGCGGGGTCTCTGAAAATTGCCTGTTGAATTAGGATGTAGACACATTAACAAAAATGAATTATAATAGGACTGGCTCTGCCAGAGAAGAATATACTTGAGTCCGAAATTCTGCTTCCACCTAGACATTACAACCAATACATATGCAGCCCCAGTTGGGGAAGGGCCCTGAGACTTCTGCTGAACATTTTGTTTTTGGAGTGGCTCTGCACTTTAAGGGGCAATGGTGTTTGCCACTAATACCGTGGTATTTCTCTCTTACTAGATGGAGAATGAGAATGACAGGCAGATTTCCTTTAAATCCCTACGGATGCACCTGGGAGTCCTCCTAGGTAAAGGAAGGGTCTCCAACACGTGCACCAGTGTACACATGGGTGTCATTTCATTTATTTACTTAAATATTTATATCCTGTTTTGCTCTCCAATGGGGACCCAAAGCAGCTTACAATATCACCCTGCCCTCTTCCTTTTATTCTCACAACAATATCCCTGTGAAGTAGGTTAGGCTGGAAGGGAAAGATTGGCCCAAGGTGACCCAGTGAGTTTCCACAGCAGAGTGGGGATCTGAACCTTTGATCTCCCAGATCCTAGTCTAACTACTATTTCACATTGGCTCTTTAGCTGTTTGCTGCGGGAAACATCAGTGTACATACAATAAATGCTACTGCCTGTGAAGTGGGAAGGCAAAGTCTTTTGCCATCACTGGAAATGCCTTAAGTAAACTCCTGTTTACCATGTGAGGTTGGGAAATGACTCACTCATGAGTCATTTCGGAGGACCAGTTCGGTGTAGTGGTTAAGAATGGCAGTGCTCTAATCTGGAGGACCAGGTTTGATTCCTCACTCCTCTACATGAAGCCAGCTAGGTGACCCTGGGTCAGTCACAGCTCTCTCAGCCCCACCGACCTCACAGGGTATCTGCTGAGGGAAGAGGAAGAGAAGGTGATTGTAAGCCTCTTCAAGACTCCTTTGGTAGAGAAAAGTGAGGTCTAAAAACCAACTCCTCCTCCTCCTCCAAGCTGAATGCAGCTAACCAGTCAGTTTGGGAGAGGCAGTCCCAGGCAGATAGCAAAGACAAGGCAGTTTGCCTGATGCATGTGATGAGATGGCATGTGCATGTTTGGCTGGACAGATCACATTTGCCCCTCTAGCCCAGCTACTACAGCTGTGCACAGAAATAGCTAGTATTGTTTGTATCCTTCAGTATCGTTATGGCTTGTGTTCAGAGGTATTATGTCCAAGTTTATTTTTGCTTTCAATGGAAAAGACAGTTCTTATGTCTCCCAAATGACTGGGATGAAATTCTCTATTACTGTATCCCTCACCCATGGGATCCTCCCTTCCAACTTCCCGACAAGTTCTAAAAAGTATCCTAAAGGCAATTAAAATCCTCTCTTGCAGGATGTATTGGAAGAAAAAGAGCTTCAGACAGCAACGTGCTCAGGGCAGCAAGGTAAGGGAGGAGGAGCAAGGTATGTCTCCCCTTGCCTGTACACTGTGTTTTTATTACAAGAACATGCAAATGGACAGACTTAAGTTTAATCATGTCTCCCAGAGCTGCTTTTCGAACAGACCCTCTCATGTCGAAAGAGCTGATCAGCTCATCCTGCATGTTTGTGTGTGTGTGTTTTGTTAGCCCACAGAAACCTTAGCCTCTGAAAGGTAAGTGGGTTTCCTATCATGGGTGAAGAATGAAGATGAGGACTGGCTCTTTGATGCTCTCCCAAAGCACAGCAGCCCTTCAGCCTACAAGGGGTTACAAATAAAGCCATTGTCACTTTCCCTGATGGTGCGAAGAGGTGGACTGGCAAAGAGATTAATAAGAGCCCAACCCTCCTTCTCTATCCTCTCTTTACTTTCTCTCAGGAGATAAAAGTCTATGCCTATCCCTGCAACCAGGCTACTATCCAGTAGCCGGAATGGCTCCGACAAACCACAACTCACTTAATTGACTAAGGCCGCAATCCTTAGAGCGTGTTCCTTAGAGTAAGCCCCACTGAATATATAGGACTTGATCCTGAGTAGACTTGATTAGAAGAAGAAGAAGAAGAGAAGAGATTGGATTTATACCCCACCCTTCACTTGGAGTCTCAGAGCGGCTTACAAACTCCTTTCCCTTCCCCTCCCCACAACAGACACCCTGTGAGGTGAGTGGGGCTGAGAGAACTCTGACACAAACTGCTCTTTCAGGAACAGCTGTGCTAGAGCTTGTGACTGACCCAAGGTCACATCAGCAGGTGCAAGTGGAAGAGTGGGGAATCAAACCCGGTTCTCCCAGATTAGAGTCCGCACACTTAACCACTACACCAAACTGGCTTCCTAAAAGCCTTCCCTTGTCAGAGATTCCATGATGTAATGGAAGGAAACAATGTACACAGGGACACAACTTGAGCATAATCATGAACATGGACCAAACATTCTGGGTGGATGGTGTGCCTATCAGGCATAGATTGAGCAAATTTCTCCCCTCGTTGCTCCTCCCCCTATGCTTCATGAACCCAGAGAAATGAAAGCTGAAAGGTGGCTGGGGGGAATGGAAGCTGAAAGCAAAGGAATGGAGTTAAAGACAACTGCACCAATGCCAGGGAAAGGACAGATTGACCCAGTCGGTACTGACTGATATATTCAGTACAGTGAGAGAAAATTCCATCTAGGTTAGTTGCCTTTTAACAAACATGGATTAACAAAATCCCTTCCTTCAGGATTTTGTATTCCTAGTCCTATTGCATTGTCCATTGGATATCTTATGTCATATGATTACATTTTTGTCTCTCTTTACCCTGTAATCTACCCTGAGCCTCAGTAAGAAAGGCAGGCTATAAATAAGCTACATCAAATAAATAAAATCCACCTAAATGCCTGGGAGTTTAAGAGTTGAATCACAAAGAGCCATATGGACAGTTTGGTCCTACCACATGAGAGCCACTGATTGACACTGTAGACAAATAATGAAAACTCCCAACAGTAGGATGTTATGAACTTCCACATTACCGATGGTAAATGGTCATATTAACAGATGGTTATGGAAACCTGCCCTTGGAAATGCACACTAGATAACACATCTGTGCCCCAGGTAGCATACAGTGCTGAACCAACTGAAGTTGTTGATTAGATTTTCACCTCTGTAGAGCCAGGATTGTAACTCAATTCCAATTTAAAATCAGGACTGGGAGGAGGAAAAAACCCAAAGTACTGAAATGAACGATTCCTTAGAATCTCGATGCATGTGCCAGTCTGGCATCGAAAAATTGATGCTGGCTCCAAAGAATTTGAATTTCTTTTTAGCCTGCCTTAAAGTCATTAGGACACAAGGGCTAACACCTGCCCTTAGTGGAATCAATGAAACCTTGTCCTAATTGATGTCAACAGAAAACATTGCCATTGATTTCACTAGGATCAGCATTTCCCCCATTAGCAGCTGGAAAATTACTGCTTTGAATGCTCTGCTTTGTGTTCATTATTATACATGCAGCAGCATCAGTACGATCAACTGGCAAAATCCTCCAGTTATGATTCATTCCTGGCATGCTGTTATGAAACAAATAACTAAATGGCACCATTAAGGAGCCACAGTGACAAACCATCCCATCTCTGGAACAAACAGTTATGATCTTTAGGATTCTGCTCATGACCTGCACAGGATTGCCAGGCCAGTCCCTGCCAGTCCCTGCCACCCCTGGGAGGGTGTGGAGAGCAGAGATAGATGTGCTGGCATCATGCTGGCACACTAACATCATGTCTCACAAAAACCAGATGTGACATCATGACTTTGGGGGACACTCTAAGAGTCACCAAAACTCTGTGGTGGTTTTGGAAAATCCTAGAGTGTATCCCCAATCATGATGTCACTCCCAGTTGTCATTGGGAAATGGCATCAGTGCTGCCTCATGGGACCCCACTTCCAGCCACTTTTATCCTACCAGAGTTTCAGGCACTGATTGGCAACACCCAAAAAAGAGAGGGGGAGGGGAATCTAAAAAAATCAGTTAACTGCCAGGTTTTCTGGGAGGTCTCCTGCCACAGTAGGAGTCCTGGTGACCCTAGGAATTAACCTCCAAATGAATTGGGTTTGTGCACACATGCACAAAGGTGCAATGTGTCTAGACTATGCAATATCTCCACTCCTTAAAGAGGTGGAAAACAGGCTGAAGTCAGGCAAGGCATATATTGCTGACCTGGATAGCCCAGGCTAGCCAGATCTCAGAAGCTAAGCAGAGTCAGCCCTGGTTAGTATTTGGATGGGAGACCGCTAAGGAAGTCTGGGGCTGCTACACAGAGACAGACAATGGCAAACCACCTCTGAGCATCTCTTCTTGTCAAAACCTTATGGGGTTGCCCCAAGTTGACTGCAACTTGACAGCAGGAGGCTGCTGAGCCTTTGCTTGAAGGCATCCAGTGAAGGAGAAACACCCCCCACACACACACAATTTATTCCATTGTTGAAACTTTCTTGCCATTAGTAAATTTCTCCTAATGTTTCACTAAAATCTATCTTCCTGTAACACAAGTCTATTAAATCTTGCCCCCTGGAGCAGCAGAAAACAAATCTTTGCCCTGTTCTAGGTGAGAGCCCTAAGGAATTTGAAGAGTACAGTCAGGGCTATTTTGGGGCAGGAACGCACAGGGACGGTGTTCCGGCTGGCTCCTGAGTTGGCCACGCCCAGCAGGAACTCATTAGCATAATAGGCCACACCCAACAGCAGGAACTCATTAGGATTGGCTACATTAGGGGTGTGTGGCCTAACATGCAAAGGAGTTCCTGCTACAAAAAAAGCCCTGGGTTTTGACCACAAACAAGGTAAACAGAATAAGAAGAGAAAGGTGGGTGTGGCTGGATGACCACACTTCTGGTAACATGGGGGTGTGGCCTAATGTGCTAATGAGTGGTGCTGTCAGTGTGTGGCCTAATATGCTAATGAGCTTTGCTGTTGGGTGTGGCCTATTATGCTAATGAGTTCCTGCTGGGCTTTTTCTACAAAAAGAGCCCTGAGTACAGTCATGTCTCTTCTCATGTCTCCTCTGTTCAGGGAAGAGTATACATAACATTTGCCCCTTACACCCTACTGCTTGTAGCCTTTGTAGGCTAGGGATATCGTCAAGATCTGAACTGACACGAGAGTTCCACAGGAGCTTAAAACCCTCTCTGAAGGTGGCTGTAAATGTTCTACTGCAGTTGATAGCAAACCCATCCAAAAGCACAAAGAACGCATTAAGTTACAATCAATGGGAAATAAACAAAATCAGCGCACTGGAGTGAGGGAGTCCAGGCTTTAAAATCTGTACCCCCTTTCTATTTCAGTAAAATATGAAGCCATGTGAACGACAGTAGTAAATTCTTTCCCCACAAAAAATGGGCAGCGATTTGTTTGGTGCAGTCAAGAGACACGCACTTGAACTTTTCGAGCTGTGTTTCAGAAGTGGCAGAAATGCTACGTAAGCCACTGTGAGAGGCAGTGAAGAATGATCCCAGAGATCTTGTTTTCAAAAGCAGGGCCTCAGGCAATGTGAAATACCAACTTACCACCCAGATTGCAGGGCATGGAGACTGGAAAGAAAATGCGTATCAAGGTTTCCTTTTGTACCTCCCTCCCCTTTTTTTTAGTCACGGATAATGTGCCTGACATTTCAACCAAATGGGACTTGACATCTTCTAATCTTTATCAAGTTTAAATCATATGAATTATAAACATTTGCACTACTAAGGTTAAAACAGCACTATTCCGAATATACCATTGTGGCGCAATAAAACAGAATATCTCCAGGAAATTTACTGCATCAAAAGGGTAAAAAGGCCACTACTGATTTTTACAGTCCTGTGCCAACCAGAGTTTTACAACAGACAATTCTTTAATTTTAGAATGAATTTTTACAGTGCTCATTGTATTTGCAGGGAATATAAGGTACTGCTGTATTCCCCGCAATGTTGTTTGCAAATGACAGTTCTACTGTTAATTGTGCCGCGAGGGCTTACCACATTTTCTTTTAATGTTTGATGTGTTATTATGAATTCCTTTCCAATCCCTAGTGTAATTTTTCAGTCTATAATGTTTCCTTCAGTCCAAATCTGACTTGGATTGGCCATGCCTAGCCCAGTATCACTGGATCTTGAAAGCTAAGCAGTGTTGGCCCTGGTGGGTACCTGAATGGGAGACCACCGAGGAATGCCAGGGTTGCTAAACAGAGGCCCCGGTCACACGGGCCGGATATCGTGGGGGGGAGGCATGGCTAATTGCCCCGGCACAGTTTTATGCACGATTACGCAATCAGACACACCGGCAGCACACCACGGATCCTTCCCTTGCCGGTGGGTAAACGAGGGACCAGAGGGGAATGCCGCAGTCCGGTGTGATCACACCATGGGCATCTGGAGGCAGCCCGTGGCAAACGTTTTTAACTTGCATTGTCGGCGGTAAGCCACGGGTGCGCTCCACTTCCCAGATGTTGGGGTGTGATCGTGCCCGGATAATCCACCCACCATCCGTGCCTCTCCCGCACAACTTTGCCATGTGACAGGGGCCAGAGGCAGGCAGTGGCAAATGACCTCTGTTAATCTCTTTCCTTGAAAATCCCATGAGGGGGTTGCGATAAATCAGCTGCAATTTGATGGTAATTCCCACTACCACCACAAATCTTCTGAATGAGCTTGTGTGCATTCTGAGTATATGATCTACAAGAGAAATCTCACCAAGAATTTAATGCTTGTTTGGAGCCAGTTTGGTGTAGTGGTTAAGTGCGCGGACTCTAATCTGGGAGAACTGGGTTTGACTCCCCACTCCTCCACTTGCACCTGGCTGGATGTCCTTGGGCAAGCCGTAGTTCTGATAAGAGCTGTTCTTGAAAAAAGAGCAGTTTCTGTCAAGACCTCTCTCAGCCCCACCTACCTCACAGGGTGTCTGTTGTGGGGAGGGGAGGGGAAGGGAAAGGAGTTTGTAAGCTGCTCTGAGACACCTTTGGGTAGTGAAGGGCGGGGTATAAATCCAATCTCCTCCTCCTCCTCCTCCTCCTGCTGTCATCGCAGCCCAACACATATACTTTACGTTTCATGCACTGTGTGTTTGTTGTTGTTTTTAAATTTCAGCACAGAACTTCACTTCTTTGTAGAATCGCAGATGCATGGAAGGGACCAGAGGGCAATCTAGTTCAACTATTATTGTTTTTGCTGTTTAGCGTTATGTGTAGTATAGCCAGAAGATCCTAAGATTGTCTGACAGCAAGAAGTTCTAGCTCTTTTGTTGCTGTTTAGCGTTGTGTGTAGTATAGCCAGAAGATCCTAAAATTGTCTGACAGCCAGAAGTTGTAGCTCTTTTGGTATCATGCACCACTAGGTGGCAAGCTAGACTTGTTTTTAAGGCAAGAGACATTTCGGATGTGGTTTGCCATTGCCTGCCTTTGTGTCACAACCCTAGTAATTCTTGGAGGTCACCCTTCCAAATACTAGACAAATCTGACCCTACTTAGCTTCCGAGATCTGAAGAGATTGGGTTAGCCTGAGTTATGCAGGTTAGGGCTCTAATTCAGCTACCATCCAAAGGACAGGACTGTGTACAATAGTACTCAGTAGAGAACAATAGTACTTAATGCAAACCATAATATTCCCACAGGCACATCCACAAAGCTGCTAACAGGATATAGAAATGACTCATGCAAATAAGCCAAGTCACATATTGAATAGAAAAGCAAGAGTTTCCTAAGGTCACTGTCAATATAATCTGAGGGAAAAGTTCTTTCCAACACCTCTGAAGTTTGAACGGCTAGACTCTGAGTATCTGCAAAGCCTATGCATCAATTCATCCCACAGAAGAAGCTGTCCTACCACAAGCTGAGGTGAAGACGCTCCTTCAGGAATGGGTATCATTAAGGGATGGAGTGGGAAATGCATAGATCTGAACTCTAGGGTACAGTCTACTGGAAAGCTCTCCTGTGCAAGCTCTATGAAATAAAGAGGAAATACAAAAGAACATTGCAGTCTTTCCACCAGTCATTTAAATTACCTTGTGCAGATCAGCTTTCCACTAGATTGTTCCCTACATTAATTAATGGAAGGAGACTGCTACTTGGACTTACCATCACTGGCACAAAAATATCTTGAGCTAATTGCTTAGGTGCACATCTTCAAACTACCCTACACTTCTTCTTCTTTCAGTCATCTTTAAACAGATCTTTATAACCCTTTCACACTGCAAATGCTGCCATGATTCTGAATACAAGTGTCCAAGGATTTTATCCTTTGGTCTTTATTCTGTAGTTGTGATATAATTTTCCTGTTATTCAGCCATCCTCACCATTTGCTCTGCATAGAGGTACAAATCTCTTGGAGATGTAGGTGCAGAATCCCCTACTTGCTCATCAGGCAATGGATCTGATGGGTTTTCAGAGCTTTGTCCAGAACTGACTATTACGCCCTCCTTGTCTTCCTCAGATTCACGCAGATAACCTGCAAAGTGTGGCTGTGGTGGAACTGACAATGAAGTCGATGGACGGTTCCCATGGCATGCCAGCTTATCAGAGCTCAGTTCCATACAACGTGGAGGCAAAGAATAGTCCCCCCAGTCAGAACAGTAGGCAGGGGATATATAGTAGGGGGTAAGGCTGCCAAGGGAATGGTGGGTACCCCTGGGGCCAGGTAGAAGGCACTCTTGGATCCATACATACTGACTTCATATTCATAGATGGGACTATGTCCGAGATGATATCGCCCTCTGGGGCACAGCGCACAGGTGTGACTGAATGAATTGAAAGTGTTTTTAAGGGGTCTGTAACAGGCTCCTTGGAATCAGGTATTGGCTTTGTTGGTGCCAGCTGGGAGCAATGAGGTTGAGACTCAGACTTAGGTTTATCCTTATGGTTAGTTTTGGTCTTAGTCTTCATTGCTGCTGGTTCTAAAACACTTCCAGGAACTGAGATGGAGGGTGACCGAAATTGGTTCCAGGTGAGCTCAGAACGAGATGCCGATGGAACCGACACTACTGAGGGTGAGGCTATATCTCCTCACTAGTAGTATCTCAGTAGCTATATCTCCTCCTGGTTCACATTTGCACACACTGAGGAGATACAGCTACAGCCAAGGGCAGAATATTGGCTCACAGATATTATCCTTGATGAGCGCTGGCTCCTTATTATTTACAGGCCTCTTTTACAATCCTTATTTGGAGCCTCACCCTATAGTGAGTTATTTATAACCTGCCTGGCCCTGAAAAGATGTTTTACTTTTTAGGTGTGTGCAACTGAAGAAGACCATTAGGGCCGAAACGTTTCTAGCTTAGTGGTTATATATTTTTATGTGAAACCATTGTTGACATCTTGTCATCACTGTACATGCAGCTCTAGTAGGTTGCTGTATATGACACTTTTATTTTTCATGAATGTATGTGGCTTTTAATCTTTATCTGGTGCACTGTGCAATAAATATTTATATTATTTTCTCATGTACTTACTACTCAACCTTTTGAGTACCTAACTTGATTCTGAGGTTGGGTTTGCTTCCCTTTTGTTGTATCCCTGTGAGAAAAATTCTCCAGTCTCATCACTAAAAGTGAGGAGGCCAATCCACAGCCAACAAAAACGCTTAAGCAACTGAACAATCCCAACATACTGAATATGTTCATTTAGAGCCATCAGGTAGAAAGAGGAGAACATCTTATCATCCAACAATGAATCAAAGTAGCAAAATACAAGAAAATAAAACCTAGTTCTAATACTGAGAAATGCATCACTCCATTTTTTAAACCAAGAGTTACATCTTTGATACAACTAATTTAATTCTCCATCAAACATCACAATCCAAATCCCTAATTGTTAGTTTTATACATATAGAATATTTTTAAAAATGATTTGTGGAGTGGAGTGTCTGTGCAGGGCTGTGTTGGAAGATAGTGGCCACTAGGCTCCCATAAGGGAAGTTTACTCCCAGGGAAATTTACTCCCACCCACTCCCCTTGAGGCACCCACCTGCTGAGAGGAAGTGGGTGGCTCTCACATTGGCCGGGGGCTGCTCCAGTTGGGCTCCTCCATGCCCTCTCCTCTACTTTCTGCTTCACCCAGGGCAGCTGCCTGCCTTGACTGTCACCACTGCATGTTTATGCAGCCTGCCACTTCCCTCGTGCAGGTGATTCAGCTGGTGGAGGGCTGGCTGGGCCGGGGACAGGAAGTGCAGCAGCACAAGTGTTGACAGAGTGTCTCCTGCTTCTCCCTGTCACCCCCTCTGTCTACATGTCAATGAGTGGCGCAAGGATCTTTGGACGGGGGGTGGCATTGGGAATTTGGGAGTGGGTATCACCCCGTGTTCCCCGCGTTAGCTACGGCCCTGCTTAAGAGGCTTCTTGGAGAGATGTTCTAAAGACCCTAATTTTCAGAAGCAATTCAAGGCCTCAAAATATTTGAACAAAAGAGGGAGAGGTAAATGTGGCCTCCTGAACAGCAGGTTAGTTTGTTATTCTTTACTTAACAGCATGTGATCATACACATGCAGAACTTTGAATTTAACCAAATCCATGCCAATAAAGGTTTTGAATTGAATTGAATTGAATTTGACCAAAATTGAATATCCCATTTTGATTTTCTTTCTCTCTTATGAGAAACAAGTATGTGACCCTTAATTTTCACAAGTCAGGGTATCTCATTTTCCCCTCGCCCACTATTTCCTTTCCCTGAGAGTGTTATAGCCAGTGTTCCCTCTAAGCTGAGTTAGTATGAGCTAGCTCAGTTTTCTAGCCTCTGGCTCACACATTCTTGTCTTAGCTCAGGAAGGATGGCTCCAGAGCAAACTAATTTATGCAGTAGCCAAATCGCTCGCTCACAACTTTAATGCCAGTAGCTCACAAAGTAGAATTTTGGCTGTCAAGACTCCACAGCTTAGAGGCAACATTGGTTATAGCCTCTCCCCTTTTCCTGCTTCCTTCTCTCTTCCCTGCCCACCAGCCAGCCTAGCCTTTTCTGTCCCCCTGTCTTTAGCTTTCCCTTCTTCCCTCCCTCTGGCAGCCTCTCCTCTGGAAAACCATGGCCCAGTTGTGCAGTGGGGAACCCAGAAGCAGGGCCAGCATCAACTTATCCTGAGATGGGGCAGCTGTCAGGGCCCATGGTTTCTGGCTGGGCCTACTGCTGCAGAGCCCCCCAACCTCAAACTGCCAGGGAAGGTACAACAGTGGCACTTCTGGTGGGCACTCAAGCTGCCAGGGGAGGTACAACAGTGGCACTTCTGGTGGGCACAGGGGTGGTGTTCCTATCTGCACACACCACCCAGCACCATTGAAGAACCAACATATGGTGTGTGGGAAGGTTCATGAACGGGCAGGGGAAGGAAGGACACGCAGGCAGATGAAAATGTGGGTGGGCTGGAAGAAAGGCGTGTTGATGGTCAGAGCAGGCAGTCCCCCAAAACCTGGAACCAGCCCTGCCCACAAGACCTTGTGGGGGGAGGGCACTTCATTTCCCCCTGTATCCACTTCCCCACACCGTACCCTCT